>NC_081405.1:255569330-255755752 GCF_030272615.1 Cryptomeria japonica
GACATTAAGCATTAAGTTTTGGTTAAGTTAATTTTAGTTGAATTTATTGGACAACTGATTCACCCCCCCCTCTTAGTTGTCTCCAAGACCTAACAATTGGTATCAGAGTCTAGTCCTCTTTTTGCAGAAGTTTAACAGCTTGAGGAGATCCAATGTCTTCTAACTATTTTAGGAAGGACAATCTGAAACTTGATGGAACTAACTAAGGCATATGGAAGATCAAGATGGAGACACATTTGAATTGCATTGGAAAGGACATATGGGATGTTACAAAGAATGGCTACACTACTCCTACTCAAGGTCAACCTAATCCACCTAACTTGGCTAAAGATGAGGAAAATGATTGCAAAACAAGAGAAGCACTTTTGAGCGCATTATCAGATCAGCAAGTCATGGGATTATTAGATAGATCTACTGCTAAAACTATTTGGGACAAACTAGAAACATTGAATGAAGGAGATTCCACAGTCAAAATTTCTTCTGGGTCAGGTATGAAAGTCTGAAAATGGAAGAAGATGAAAGAATTTCCACTTTTATGGAAAGAGTAAATGAAATTGTTTTGGGTATACAATGTTGTGGAGGAACCTTAAGTGAAGATGGGATTGTTTCTAAAGTTTTAAGAGCTTTGCCACCGACATATAAAATGAAAGTTACTACTATAAATGAATTGAGAACAATGCCTAATGCATTAGTATCTAGAGACACCTTGGTTGGAAAACTTTCAGCTTTTGAATTTGAGGAATTTGGTCTTGTTACTACTATTAAGACAGATCTAGGTTTCAAGGCATCATCATCAACTGCATCATCATCATCATCATCTGAGAAATCTGATTGGAAATCCTTCTATGCAAGAGAACTTGAAGAAAGTAGGAGAGAAAATGAAGAACTTGAAGAACTTGAAGCACTATTTGCAAGAAAAATAGCTAGAGGTCCAATTGGAAGTAAGTATGAAGGTAAAGCACCCTTTAAATGTTTTAACTGTATTAATATTAAGAAAGCATGTTTTAACAATGAGAAAGCATGTTTGACTGCACATATTGATGAAAGTTGGTTATGGCATAAGAGACTTTGTCATGTAAATTTTGATTGCATTGTGAAAATCAGTACAACTAAGGTAGTAAGGGATTTACCTAAGATTGTTAAACCTCACAATCTGGTATGTAAGGAATGTCAATTTGGAAAGCAAGTTAGAGAAACTTTTAAGAGTATTCCAGAGAAATCTAACAATGTTCTTGATTTAATTCATACTGATTTATGTGGTCCATCAAGAACTAGAAGTATATAAGGAGATAGGTATTTTATGCTAATCATTGATGACTATTCTAGAATGTGTTGGGTTACTTTTCTCAGGGAAAAATCTGAAGCATTTGGGAAATTCAAACTATTCAAGGTGATGGTAGTAAATGAAACTGGCAAGAAAATCAAATGTTTGAGATTAGATCAAGGAGGTGAATTCACATCTAAGGAATTTAATACATTCTGTGAAGTGAATGGGACCTTAAGATAGTTATTAGCACCCCGGACACCCCAGTAGAATGGAGGTTTGGAAAGGAAAAACAAAACTATCTTGAATGCAGCCAGAAGTATGATATCAGAAGCAAATCTACCTAATATATATTGGAGAGAAGCAGTCAATACAACAATTTATACATTCAACAGAGTTCACATCAGAGGTGAAACTGGTAAGACCCCTCATGAACTATGATTTGGTAATACTCTACTCTTAAATATTTCAGAATATTTGGAAGTAAATGCTATATTAGAAGAGATGAGTATATTGAAAAATTTGATCCTAGAAGTGATGAAGGAATATTTCTTGGTTATTCATCTAAGAGCACGACATATAGATGTTTTAACAAAAGATTTCAGAAAATTGTTGAGAGTGCAAATGTGAAGATTGATGAACAGTTTAGAGGAAATTCAAGGTACACAAACTCTAAATCGGTAATAGAGATAATCATAAATGAACCTACTGTGAATACACCAGTACAAAATGGTGATCCGGTTACATCGACATCATCTGGAGATTCAACAGTCACTGAAGAACAACAACAAGTAAAAACACCCTGGTATGTAAGATTGAATCATTTTGAAGATTAGATAATTGGAAACAAATTTCAAGGAGTTATGACTAGAGGAAGATTGGCAAATGAAGAGGTATGTCTTATTTCTCAAATTGAACCTACATCAATTAATGAGGCATGTGAAGATAAATATTGGATTAAAGCTATGGAAGATGAATTGGAACAAATTGAAATGAATAACACTTGGTCATTAGTTCCCCGACCTAAAGACAAAAATGTAATTGAAACTAAATGGGTTTTCAGAAATAAACTTAATGAAGATGGTAAGGTAATCATAAACAAAGAAATATTAGTGTGTAAGAGATATTCACAGAAAGAAGAAATTGATTACAATGAAACCTTTGCACCGGTAGCTAGAATTGAGGCAGTCAGACTTTAATTGGCTTTTGCAGCACACAAGAACTACAAAGTATATCAAATGGATGTTAAATGTGTATTTTTGAATGAAGATCTTGAAGAAGTTTATATTGAACAAACTAATGGATTTTCTTTGACAGATAACAAAGACATGGTTTGCATGTTAAGGAAAGCTTTATATGGTCTAAAACAAGCTCCTAGAGCTTGGTATGCTAGATTGGACTAATATCTTTTAAAGCTTGGATACACTAAAGGTAATGCTGACAACAATCTATACTAAAAAGTGACTAATGATGACATCTTTGTTATTGAAGATTTTGTTGATGATATAATCTTTGGAGGAGAAGATGGATTGTGTAAAGACTGTTCTAACAAAATGTAGCAAGAATTTGAAATGTTTATGATTGGAGATAAAATTATATTTAGGATTGTAGATTTCATAGACTGATAAAGGTATATTTCTATGTCAATCTAAGTACTTGAAGGAATTACTAAAGAAATTTGGCATGGATAACTGTAAACCGGTAAGCACACCTATGACTACAACTAATAAATTATCTTTGAAGGACAAATCAACACTTGTTAATTCAACTAGATACAAGTCTATGATAGGAGGTTTATTGTATTTGACACAAACAAGACCTGATATTATGAATGCAGTATGTATCGTTTCAAGATTTCAGAGTAATCCTAAAGAAAATCATGAATCAACAGTGAAAAGGATTTTCCGATACCTACAAGGCACTACAAATCTTGGTTTATGGTATCCTAGAGATGAAAATTTTGACTTATGTGCATACACAGATGCTAATTGGGCAGGAGATGTGGATGACAGAAAAAGAACCACCGATGGAGCATTTTTTCTTGGTAGCAGACTAATTTCATGGTTGAGCAAGAAACATAGCTGTACAAGTCTATCAATAGCAGAATTAGAATATGTTACAGCAATAACTAACTGTACATAGGTATTATGGTTCAAACAAAAGTTGAAGGACATAAAGGTAAAATGCAAGGAACCTATAACTATTTATTGTGATAATATGGCAGCAATTGATATATCAAAGAACCCGATATTTCACTCTAAGACTAAACATGTTTCTATCAAATTCAATTTTCTAAAAGAGAATGTTGAAGCAAAAGAAGTGAAATTGGTTTATGTGAATACTAAATAGTAGATTGCAGATATTTTTACAAAGCCTTTGCCTAAGGAAACTTTTGAATATCTCAGAGAGCAACGTGGAGTCCTACCCCCACCAGTAGAGACTTAGAGAGTTGATTTTTGTCATCAACTAACAGAATTAACAGAGAAATTTTTTATTTTGGCTTTGATGAGGAGAGCTACTTCTCAGGGGGAGTAGTTGGTATAATAAGTTGGTATTTTGTATTTGAAACTGGTTTATGTAATGCTTTGGCATTTGATGTCAAAGGGGGAGAGATATTATGGAAAAACATTTGAAAAACATTTTGGGGAGAGATATCTTTTAGGAGAAATTATTCCTAGGGTAGAGAAATTATGTATTTTGATTTCTAGTTAATGATCTCTTTGGGAGATTGTTGGTTTTTGGTTTTTGGCATTTTTGTTTTGGCACTTTGATGGTTTTTCCATCTTGTGTTGCCATCAATGCCAAAAGGGGAGATTGTTGGTATTTTGGATATGTTGATATGGTTTTGTCATTTATGTCAACACCTGTCATCAGTTGTCAACACTTATCAGCACTTGGAGATCTTTGGTTATGTTCACCGGCAAGTCAGAGACTTATGCATAGTCACCGGTATTTGGTTCATTGATAGATTATATTATTCACTGGCACTTAGAATGACTTGGAGACTACTAGGTTATGTCAAAGACATTATTTAATCACTTGGTTTTGGCGATGTGGTTATTCATTTATTCGGGTTTTCATATTTGCTGTTATCGGCAAATAGGTCTAGGTTATGCACTGGAAGTCATATCTATTCCAAATCAGCATGATACATTATGGAGATGATTTATTATTATTGTAAATGCATTGAGCTGACATCATGCATCACATAATGATTTATTTGTAATCGATTTTATTGTAATATGTTTTAGCGAGCCGACCTATTCAACTGGTCTTAGGTTATGGTATAAATGTAAGATCTCATTTGTGAGATTGATATGTGATTGGAAAAGGAATTGTAATAAGGTATATGTGAAAATGGGTAGAGCTATACACACATACAACATTTGAAGGTTGATGGAAGGTTTTTGTGAAGGAAATCAAAACTAAACCAGTACTGAATCCATCATATGAAGATGCTACTTTATGCAATACATTATCATTGGATTTAATCATCCAATTGTAGTCAGTGTGACTCTCATTTTGTGATTGAGCAGTGAGCTCTAGGCAGCTGGCCTTTCTGCATGTGCAGAATCCATATTATACACACAAACTATCTACAATAGTATCATCTGATTGTGGGTAAGGCTTCCCACCATGGTTTTTCCCCTTACAGGGTTTCCACGTACAAATATTTGTGTTATGTGTTGTGGATGTTATTGTCTTTCTGTTTCATACATTAATCTTTACCGGTACTGCAATTAACTGATAAAACTATCTACCGACATAAAGTTTGGTTTACCGGCATTAAGCATTAAGTTTTGATTAAGTTAATTTTGGTTGAATTTATTGGACAACTGATTCATCCCCCCCCCCTCTTAGTTGTCTCTGGGATCTAACACTCTTTTGCATATCTGGGCATGGGAGCACCTACCCATGACATGACCTATTAGTCTGAGATTTAGGGTAGTAGATTAGCCCTATGTGCACATGTATGGAGATATGATGAGTCAGCCCCACTTAGGGAAGTTAGAGTGGTGTCAGTGAGCATTAGATGATTTAGATATAGTGATATGGAGGTCTTATATTGAGTGTGAACCCTGGGATGATGATGCAGAGGCCTTGGCTTGACACGATACTTGATTGGTAGGACATCCTACAATGTGGAGAGATAGGTACCTGACAGAGTGATGAGGCAGTTTTGTTGGAGGCAGGGATTGCTGATTGGATCAGGGGAGTATGCATGAGTGGTATGAGAGAGATTCCAGTGGGGGCCAGTGTTAGTGTATGATCAGGACTTAGCAGAGTTTTGGACTTTACAGGCGAGACCATGGCATATGAGGTTGGGGATTGTAGATGCAGGGGTTATAGATGAGTACACATAGTATATTACTGCACATCCTATTCCACGTATATCAGATCCAATGAAGCTGATTCCAACTTTTGAGGATGATAGGAGACAAAGACAAAGGAGGAGAGGAGGTCAAGGACCTGTAGTAGATGGATGAGGTAGAGGTGACGAAGGAGGAGGAGGAGGTGGTGGTGGAGGAGGACTTGGAGGTGGAGGGGGTGGTGGTGGTGGATTTGGAGGTGGGGGTGGATTTGGAGGTTGAGGTGGTGGAGGAGGATGGTTACAACAAAGAGGAAGAGGTGACTAGCCATTGCGACTATCACAGGGTCTTTTGATGCAGGGAGGAGTCATATTAGGTGGCAGGGATGTGGGGGAGGGAGAGGCACTTATGGATACGGGAGAGGGAGCTATTGGTGGAGGAGAGGGAGCTATAGGTGGAGGAGAGTATTCGATGGGGATGGGAGATGTGTGAGAGCATATGCTAGTTTATATGAAGACTCGACTTACAGCAGGCGAGGCACGAGTGGAGGAGATGGAGGTAGATGTTGCTGTATACACTTAAAAATTGGCTATGAGCAATTAAATAAATATTTTATATTTATTTAATAATTATTCATCTATCAAATAGTTAATTCAAAAAGATTAATTAATTTAATTCTTTTTCATATCTTTCTATTAATTAATATTTTATTAATTAATTCATTTATCCTATTCTTCCAATTAATTAAATATCTAATATTTAAAAGTTATTCTCCTATCCTATAGTCTTAAATATTAAATAATTCCTAAATTATTTAATCTCTTTTCCAACTCACCCTCCATCTCCACTTCATCTTCCCTTTGCCAACTCATCAAACATGTGGTTAAGGAAATTAATATTTCTTAAATATTAATTCATGATTTATCCTTAACTTCCAAATTTAATGAAATTGTGTACGTACACATATTTCATAACCATCTTCTATATTCTCTCCAAACACCCCCTACATCTTAGGAAGGACTTGAGTCCACTTGTCCTCTCATGCCTAAATTTCTTCCAACCCAGTCAGCAACCCAGTCAAGGTGAGATGAGTGACACTTGTCTTCTCCTTCCCCCTTTCTCTCAACCTTCACCTTTGCTCATAGCCATTCAAATCTGTAGATCTGATCATGACCGTTGATCTGAGCCACATCATCTAATCCTCTCAAGATCTATAAAATCAGGAGCTTTAGTTGAGAGGAAGTTAGTCTTCAAAAATAGTCTTCGAGCCAATCTTATGCATCCTTGAGTTTTTAAAGCAAATAGCAATAGCAATTATCATATAGTATCATTTAGCATAATCATGTAGCTTTGCATATCATACTATTAGTTAACTACAAGTTATCAGTCCATTCTTCATATGTCATCTTGGAAGCCAACAGTGCATTGTCTGAGAGCACACCATCTGCAACCAGGAACAACGGAGTTAGGACACAATGAGACATAAGTCATGAAGGTAAAATAATGTTTTATTTTAATATGTATTTCATGTAGTTTCATTGGTGGATTTTGGATTTCCTGTATGCATTTCCATTGTTTTTTGTGAAACTAACTTATTATAGGTAATATTCTAAGGATGAAATTCAAGCTCACACATTTTGGCGCCCATTGTGGGGTTGGACCTTGCATATATCTTTAAAAATCTCACAAAAATAAAATTAACATATTTTGTAATGCAGATTCACGCATGTGTGAATTTTGATAGCGCTTTTGCATCATAGGTTAGCGCTTTTGCATCATAGGTTAGCGCTTTTGTCTGAAAATCAACGCTTTTGCATCATAGGTTAGCACATATGTCATGTAGGTTAGTGCTTTTGTCTAAAAATCAATGCTTTTGCATAATAGGTTAGCGCATATGTTATGTAGGTTAGCGCTTTTGTAATGCAGGTTAGTGCTTTTACATCGTAGGTTAGCACTTTTGACAGAAAAATTTGTAACCGTAATTTGAAATTAGGCTTTAGAAGCCCACCTAAGGTTTTTCACTAACTTTTTACTATTTTTGCAGGTTTCTAACAATTTCTTGCAGATTTAGAGGAGTTAAGTTAGGATTTAGTGATTTTTTTTCTAACTTTTTCAAAGTTGGTTAAAAAGAACTCATATCTCCTTTTGGGTAAAAAGAACTTCATTTTTCAAATTTGGTGCTCTAAAAAATACCTCATTTGTTTTTTGAGCTCTAAAAATAATCACATTTGCAAGGTAAAAAGAACAACAAATCAAACATTTACTTTCTTGCAAAAGTTAGGATTCACACCTCAAATTTTGGGCTCTAAAAAGAACAACAATCTTTTATTTTCTTGCAAAGGTAAAAAGCACAATCAATCTTATATTTTGCAAGTTAAAAATAACAATCAACTTGTCCTCTTACAAAGCAAGTTACTTTTTGTAACGATTTTCATTTTGTTGACTAGGATATCTAATTCCTAGTTTAGAAAATCATTTGCTATGTGGGGCTAAAATAAACACCATGCTTGTTGGAGCAACATCTCCAAATAGAGGATAGATCACATAGATATGGAAAGTTAAAAAGAACACTTGTATTCCGTGTCTCGAAAGTGGTAGGTATATGCTCTCCCCTTAATTGGGTGACCAAAAAGCCAAACCCACTCTTTTACACTTTTTTTACTTTCAAACAATTAATCCTTTAGAGGGCCTGCCTTCCCGAGCTAACTTGAGGGGGCCAGTGAGAGGGGAACGACCTAAAGTGGAAACGGGCTAATACCGAGTCCTTCCAATCCACTATAAATAAATCGTGTTTGTGACGAAAGTTCAAACAACATGTGCTGATAAGTTCATACCGACACTATGTTTCCCCGTAAACCCTATGGAGCATAACCTTTATAGGCTGGGAACCTTCTGTATTTACAGAGCCGAAAGTGCCGCATGTATGGCCACATGATTGGAAGCCTTTACTAAAAACTACTTGTACTAGTTGCCAAAAACCTTCTAGTTGTTGGTGCAAGAGGTCAGACCTCTGAAGCGGCTCACACACATATGGTTCCTAGTAGAGATATAAAGTTTACCATGAGGATATTTCATGGAAACTAGTGCTTGGCTGCCCCGAAGAAGTGAGTGCCGAGGGTGGAGCCAGTAGGGTCAAGCATCAAAATATCCGCTTTGAATAGCGTAGCCTCGGGGGAAACTCCATGTGAGATTCAACAACTATTGTCTCAGCCTGGCATAGGGATTTGTACTTGCTTGTGCATTTTATTTATTAAACATTGTGTCTTCTATGTCTGTAGCATGTTCTAAATGGTCAAAAATTGAAGAAAATTATCATCTACAAGAGATCAAAAATCAACAAATCTGTGAAAAGTGTGATCAAAAGGATAAAACAAAAAGCATTCCAACATTTGAAACACCAACTCAAAATCAAAGTATCAAAACATCAAAGTATCAAAATAATTATTGAAGTAGGTTTTGTCTCTAAACCATCACGTATTTTCAAAATAGCTCAAACAAACTCGGTTGCTAATCCTACAGGTTATTCCCAAAAAATTTCTTAAAGATCAACATTCAACAAGCTATTGATTTAAACATCTTAAGTGCAAAAAAAATCAACACCATTGTCAAGTCTCTCATCAGGATAATCAAATCCTCTATCACGAAGCTCGATCAATCTATACTAGGTTCCTAATCTTGGATATATCTTTCCTATTTTGAACTTAGGTTATATCAAAACTAAAATTGCACCAACATTGGAATCAATCAAACTTGTAAACTATCGAATGCTTATATGACTTTTAAGTATCACCTTAAGAAAAGAAAACCCAGTTACAAAGCTACTCAAAAGAGAATAAGATTCTTGTATATCAATCGCAAGATCTTGTTGAAATATAGGACATTCCTACACCGTTTTCGTCACTATTTGCGTGGCTGCGGTACAAAATTTGATGGTGAAACTCTACAAAGGCGTGCTTTTCAATAAAGAGACGCTTTATCCCAACGAACAAACAATAGTGGTAAGATCAATAAAGCATATCTTCCTAAACTAATAATCACCTATTGACCTTTTTTTTTTTTTTTTCTTGGGAACTTTTGACAACCTTGAAACAATCACATGCCAGTTTGGACTAGAGCCCAACACAAATAACTTAGAAAACAACAATAAATGGAGGAAGAAGATACTCCTTTATTCCACACTTTTGGATTTACTGTTGTTGACGAAGAAGCAATCGATAACACCATTAGAAATCTAGAGCAAGATTACACATTTGATAAGCTAATGGAAAAATTGTTGGCAAAACAAAAAGAGAAATATCTTTTGATGTTGGCAAAATCTGGAGCTAAACTACCACAAGACTTTAACATAGAAAGATTAAAACAAGATACGGGAACAAGTAATACCCAAAACACAGATGAACATAATAGTGAAGATGTGAACAAAGAAAGCAACGAAGAAACATGGAAAGAAAGGGATGATAAAAGAAAAGAGCATAGTGACAAAAAGACTCATGATGACATAAGAAGAGACTATGTGGATAATCCATTTTCAAACCTTACTCAACAAATACAAACTCTTCAAAAACAAATACAAGACATGCAAAGTGGGGCAAGCTCCAAGAAGTATTCATTACAAGATATATGCCCATATCCTTTTGATAAAAATATGAATATGATACCATTTCCGCAATATTGCGAGATTCCTAAATATGACAAATATGATGGAAAATCTAATCCACAAAATCACATTAGGGAGTTTTGTACTATGAGCATGGAATTTTCTCATGATGAAACTTACCTTATGCATCTTTTTCCTAGGAGTTTAAATGGACAATCAATGGAGTGGTTTTCAAGATTATCATCCAGAATCAAATCCTTTGAAGAACTTGTGAATAGGTTTATTTCACAATATTCCTACAATATAAGGAATGAAATAACAATGCTAGATCTTTGCAATGTTAAACAAAAGAATGGTGAATCCTTTATGTTTTTCTTACAACAATGGAAACACATGTTTAATAGGTATCCCTGAGATATACCTGATCAAGAAAAAATGGACATATTCATTGATAATCTTATCAGCGAAATGAGTTATCGACTAAGAATGCAATGTCCTCCCTCTTTTGCCAAAATGATCGAAAATGGTTTGAAAATAGAGAACGCAATGATCAAGAAAGGAGAACTAAAACTTTACAACAACAACAAAAACAATAACAATAACAACAATGACAAACCCAAGTTCTGGTCAAAGAATGGAAATGTCGGCAATGAAGGGAATGACGATAATAGTAATACAAAACAACAACAACCAATTTTCAATCTATCAAGTCAATGCCCAAACAATAACAATCCAGAAAACAATAAAGCTAAGTCCTTTTTCTCCAATCCTCGAAGAAAATTCACAAACATTGGAGAATCTTTGGAATCCACTCTAAAAACTTTGC
Source organism: Cryptomeria japonica (assembly GCF_030272615.1). Taxonomy (NCBI): domain Eukaryota; kingdom Viridiplantae; phylum Streptophyta; class Pinopsida; order Cupressales; family Cupressaceae; genus Cryptomeria; species Cryptomeria japonica. The sequence continues at coordinate 255,580,328 of NC_081405.1, forward strand.
TTGCCAACAAATTAGTTGTTCTACTAGAACCAAGAAATTATGAACCACCAATCAAGCCTAATTGGTGGAATGACAATCATTTTTGCAACTATCATCAGAATAAAGGACACCTAACAAATGATTGTCAGAGATTGAAACACCTTATCCAAGATCTAATCGATAATGGAACAATCATAGTGGATAGCCATACAACAAATGAATCACACTTGGCTTTCAAAACTCCACTCCCAAATTATGACAATGGCGAATCATCCCAATTAAAAGATGACAAAGGAAAAACTAAAGTGAATTACACTTACACATACGATGATGTGGTGAATGTAATCATCATTAACGAAAACTCATCTTCAAAACCAATTAATGTTATCACAAGAAGCAAAGCAAAGGTTACCTTCCCAGGGGTAGCAAAAGATCCACCACCCAATCCACAACAATATAATATAGTAGAGCAATTACAGCGAATACCAGCTCAAATATCAATTCTGGAACTTCTCAAGATTTCACCTATGCATAAGGAAATTTTGGAGAAAGCTTTAGTGGAAATAAAAGTTTCAAAGGATTTGGATGTAGATCAATTCCAAAATATGGTAGGACACCTCATAACTCCTCATTGCTTATCATTCTCTGAGAATGATGATACATTCTTACAACATCCTCATAATGCTCCCTTACATGTTGAAGTTTCCATAAATAAAACTCATGTCAAACGTGTGCTCATAGATGGAGGAGATGGCTTAAACATTTGTGCATTAAGTTTGATAAAAGCTTTGGGATATTTAGAAAATGTAGTGGACCCAAAAAAGAAAATAACTATCAAAGCTTATGATGAAGCAGAACGTTCTTCTAAAGGAACTGTGGTGCTACCAATAAGGATAGGACCTATGGAAGAGGATACATTGTGTCAAGTTTTAGATTTAAACCTCTCCTACAACATTCTTCTAGGGAGACCATGGGTTCACAAGATGTAGGCAGTTCCTTCTACCTATCATCAATGTGTAAAATTTCCTCATGAAGGAAAAGAGATCACTGTAATTGCAGATTCCAATCAATATTGCAATAATTTGAAACCCGCACAAGATACAAGAGTTCCACATAACAAGGAATCAATATATCCTACCAAAGAAGTTCAAGAAAAATTATGGGAAAATTTTGAAGAAATTCTCAAGTTAAATGATGAAGGAATGGAAAGTATTCTTTGAATAATTTTCCACTCTCCCTTAAGTCATATGGAAAACCTGTAGATATTCAGTCACAGACATCAAGCAAAACAAAACATATGTTTAAAGGAACCTTTGTTAGTGCTGGAACCCTTGAAAAGGAAAATGAAGACAAAGACATTCTTGCTTGGTTATACAAAGATGAGGATAAAATAATAGCAACAACAACAGAAGTTAATATTCCCATAAAACAATATGGCAAAGGATATGAAATCATGCAAAAGATGGGATATGAAGGTAAAGGACCAATTGGTAAGCAACATCAGGGTATTTCAGAACCTATTTGTCCACACTCACAATCCATAGAAGATAAATCTGGGCTGGGATATCTCAAATCAAATCAAAATCAACATAATCATCAGCAACAAAAATGGAGAAAGAAATCAATTTCTAAAGAAGAAAATCGGCAAGAAAAGCTACATCAAGCGGCCAAAATAGTAGCTAATAAGCAAAAGAAGCAAGATCATGCAAAGAAAGAAGAGGAGACTACCATCAAAGATGAAGAAAAATCTTGTCAACAAGTCCTAAAAATACAAAGGCAAAATCTGAACAAGATATTCTAGAAGCAGTAAAAATAGAGATGACAGAAATCAAAGAACTCTTTGCACCATATGACATTCCGGTATGGTATAGTGGAGTAATTTTAGATCAGGATTCAGAAATAGATTCCAATGAATATGAATGGGGTCCAGATACCTTATCCACTACATCAAGTAAATAACATAATGAAGGTCAAGCAGCTATCATAGAAGAAGACCTGTCTATTGCAGAACAAAGGATGAGGTCAGAAAAAAAGACAAGAAAAACTCAAAATCCAGAGAAAAGAGGTGTATGCAAATAGGAAAGGAAATGACAAAGACAGAGAAGCAATGCAACAAGAAGTGCAAACAAAGATCAGATATGCAAGAACCATAGAAGAACTAAGAGATAGTCAAGTTGGACTAACTATTAGTCCCGAAGAAGTTGAGTTTGAAAGGAGACAAAATCTATTAAAAGAATCTACTTTATCATGTACACAAATATGTCATCTTCTAAATGCAAATGAGGGCAATCAAGAAGAAAATTGTAGTATCAAAGATGTACGTGTGGATATAATCCATTCATTTAAGGGACAAACATCAATTGAAGAATCACTTGAGTGTGAACTACAAAATGCTAGTATTAATCTTGCTAAGACTAATTCGGAAACGCATGAGAAAGACAATCCTCAAAAACATCTAATCTATGATAATACCTATTCTATGCTAAATTATGATCATTTTGTCATGAACATTGAAACACCTAATGATGACAGTGATTATGATTTACCCCTCCTTCAGCCTGAGCTAATTGATTGGGATAATTTAGACAACCCCGAACTAAATGTCTTTTCCAATGATCATGACTTAGCTGTGTACCGTAACGCTATTGAACCCATCCCACCTAAGATATCTTCCACTGCAGAATCAAGTAATGTTTTTCATAGCTAGGAGAATGCCAAACTTTTTAGTCACAAAAGTGAAATAAAACAAGGAAAGAGACCTATTGTTGAAAACCATTTCATGGCAACAGTAGATCAATCAAAAGAGAAAGTAAAGGGCGTATCTGATGATGAAAACCTCCTTGAGGCATCAGAAGATGGAAATCTTGACATTTTTCCTACATATTTTCAAGAAAGATTTGCTATCCTGATAGAACCAATAGAAGCAGTAAACATTGATACATCGAGGGATCCTAAAATACTTCATTTTGCTACCTCATTATCAAAGAAGGAAAGGAAATAGTACATGTAATTCCTTAAGCAAAGACAAATAAATTTTGCTTGGTCTTATGCAGATATGCTAGGGCTTAACCTAGATCTTATCATGCATCATCTTAATGTGGATTTAAAAGCAAAACTTGTTAAACAAAAGCGAAGAAAGATGCATCTGCATATTACTCTCCTTGTAAAAACTAAGCTTAAGAAACTATTGGAAGTAGGTTTCATAAGACCAGTGGCTTATCCAGAATGGGTCTCAAGTATTGTACCAGTATCAAAACTAGATAAGAGCATAAGAATCTGCATAGATTTCAAAGATCTAAATAAAGCATGTCCAAAAGATGATTTCTTGCTACCAAACATTGATATCATAGTAGACTTTTCAGTAGGACATGAGATGTTTTCATTAATGGATGGCTTCTCAGGATATAATCAAATCAAAATCACACCTGAAGATCAAGAGAAGACAACTTTCACCTGTGCATGGGGAACATACTGCTGGAATGTTATGCCATTTGGGCTTAAGAATGCAGGAGCGACATATCAAAGAGCTATGATGCCAATTTTTCATGACATGATGCATACATTCATGGAAGATTATGTCGATGGCATACTCGCAAAATCTTACACAAGAAAAGAACATTTGAACATTCTAAGAAAGATTTTTGATAGGCTAGAAAGATATTGATTGAGATTAAATCCAAAGAAATGTGCATTCAGAGTAACCTCCGGAAAGCTCCTGGGGTACATTATATCAGCCCGTGGCATCGAAGTAGATCCTAGAAAAGTTAAAGCTATCATGGAAATGGAGTCACCCAAGAACATAAGTCAATTACGATCTTTACAAGGAAGGTTGCAATCAATCAAGAGATTTGTTTCTCAATTAGCTGATAGATGTCTTCCATTTACCCATCTTTTACATAAAAATGTTCCATTCAAGTGGGATACAAAATGTGAAGAAGCTTTCTTGCAAATAAAAGAATATATTATGAGTCCTCCAGTACTAATATCACCAACCAAAGGGAAACCATTGTTACTCTATGTCTCAGCAACAAGTGTGTCATTAGGCGCACTTCTCGCTCAACATGATGATGAAGGAAAAGAAAGAGCAGTTTATTATATCAGTAGAACACTTGTTGGATACGAATTAAATTATTCCTCAATTGAAAAGATATGTCTAGTAGTTGTATTTGCAACTCAGAAGATACGACATTATATGTTGATTCATTCTGTAAAACTAATAGCAAAGATAGATCCTCTCAAATATCTATTAAGCAAGTCAAGATTAACATGGAGACTAGCCAAATGGGTTATGATACTGAGTGAATTTGACATAGAATATGTTGAAAAAAAAGCCATCAAGGGACAAGTTATTGCTGATCAATTAGCTGATGCACCTTTACAAATAACATGCCTTTGCACATCGAATTTCCTGACGCAGATATCTTGACAGTAAGTACAAACTTTTGGGAATTATATTTTGATGGTTCTTATACTCAATATGGATTAGGTGCAGGAATCTTTTTTATCACACCTCAAGGACATACAATTCCGAAATCGTATAGACTGCGATTTCCATGCACCAATAATACTGTAGAGTATGAAGCATTGGTTATAGGGCTCAAAATGGCCATTGAATGGAATGTTAAAGAAATACATGTCTATGGTGGTTCACAACTTATCATAAATCAAATAAATGATGAATATCAGACAAAGGATGATAAGCTTCTGCCATACAAATAGCTAGTGGAGGAATTTAAAGGGCACTTTAAAGGAATCACATTCACCTAGATCCCTAGAAATGAGAATAAAGCAGTAGATGCAATGGCTACAATAGCATCTCTCTTGCAAAATAAAGAGAATCAACAACATTATGAATTTCTCATGGAAGATATCTTAACCCCTACCATCCAATCCTAGCATACCTATTGAATTTGCCATATATCAGGAACCAGTGAATCCTTATACGGTCAAACCTACCAATATTTGAAAAATCATATCCTTCCTCTTGAATTATCTTGTAATCAATGAAGAAAATTTATCCATCAGTCCTCTCGCTATACTATTATTGCTGATATCCTATATAGGCATGGCCTAGATGGTACATTATTGAGATGTCTTGGAAAAGTTGAATCTGAGAGAGTTCTTAATGACATTCATGCGGGTATTTGTGGTACACACTCAAGTGGTTTAACATTGGCTAAGAAACTTATTTGTATGGGTTACTTCTGGCCTACTATGGAAAGAGATTCATTCACCTATGTTAGAAAATGTAAACATTGTCAGATTCATGGAAATCTAATTCATGCACCAACACAAGAGTTATATCCTATGATAGGATCATGGCCATTTTCACAGTGGGGCCTGCATTTGGTAGGAAAGATCAATCCCTCATCTTCTAATGGACATAAGTTCATTTTGGTTGCTACTGAATATTTTACTAAGTGAATTGAAGTAGTGCCTTTAACAACAGTGGTAGGAAAACAAATATCATCATTCATCTTGAATTACATAATCTGTCGCTATGGCATTCCTATGACCATTATCACTGATAATGGAAGACCATTAAAAAATCACGATGTAAAAGAGATATGCGAAAAGTTTCATATCCAGCATAGGTTCTCTACTCCATATTACCCACAAGGTAATGGTCAAGTTGAGGCATCAAACAAAACTATTTTAAAAATCTTGAAGAAAACAATGAATGAAGCTGGAAAAGACTGGCACATTCAGTTAAATCCTGCTCTTTGGGCATATCGAACTAGTGTCCGCACTCCAACAAGGGCAACTCCATATTGTTTGGTCTATGGATCTGAAGCTATATTACCTATAGAAGTAGAGATACCTTCTCTACGAGTATCCTTGCATGGTCTTATACCAGAAGAAGAACAAAGAGTCTCTCGACTCCAGGAACTAGAACTGATTCAGGAACGTCACCAAAATACAATAGATCATTTAAAAGTATATCAACAAAGAATGGCACGAAGCTATAACCACAAATTCAAGCCACACATTTTCTAGATTGGAGACATAGTTCTAAGGGAAAATCCAAGAAATCAGCAAGATCGGGAAAAGAAGGGCAAATTTGAACCAAATTGGCTAGGACCTTTTGTCATAGTAGCAACATATGGATCAGGAGCATACAAATTATCTACTTTAGAAGGTGATTGGTTTGATGAACCTATCAATTCTATCCATCTCAAGAAGTTCTATGCTTGAGATATAAAGTCCTGAGAAAATCAATAAAAAGCATATAAAGTCCAGAAAAAATCAATAAAAAGCATATAAAGTCCAGAAAAAACCAATAAAAAGCATTTAAAATCCAACAAAAATGCAATAAATTTAGATGGTGAAAACCTGGTACACAGGCACTATCTACAAAGTGAGTTCCTCCATCTATGAGATCGCTTTACGCACCTATCCGCTTCATCCTATCGCATCTATCACTTCCATATATCCTAGCTTATCCATTTCTCTGAACTATTTAGCAAGAAATATGCAGCTTACCAACAGTTATCAATCTTTGACATACTTGTCATAGTCACTGTCTTCAATTTTAGCAACATCTATCAATTTGCATTTCTATTTTGCCATAAGTTTGGATCTTGATCAATTCATGCATCCATAATAAATTTTTGTTTCCGCTGGGGGAAAAATCCTAATTCCTTTTGCTAAGGTGATCTTTTGAATATTTGCAAATCCAAAACATTTGAAAAACTTAGAAAAAAAAACAAACACCTAGGGTTTTGAAATAGATAATGAGCAACAAAGCAACAATCAAGGCATTTCATCAACAACTGAATCATGAAACTCAGAAACCAAGAATCAATCAGCAAGCTATACAGGATTATCAAAGATCATTCAGTTAATGACCATTACAACATGTAAATGACATACAAGATTCAGTGTTTATATCTTTATTTTATTGCTAATCATGTACTCTATGCAACTCAAGGATTTCCATGACTAGAGAAGCTATGATGGGGCATGATTCTTTTTTCTTTGATTGCTGTCTGTGGTTTATCTCTTACTATGGTATGAACTTGTCTCAGGATATGATCGACAAAAGGTCAAGGAGGACGTTCCAAGTCATGCAAGAAAAGAGATAATCCTTGTCTATTCTGCAAGCAATACTCAGGATAGCTTGATCCATTATATCAAGTTGCTTGTATTAAATTGCTATATCAAAATCCATGTAAGCAATACTCAGGTCATCTTGAATCTTTATGTCAAGTTGCTTGTATTTTCTTACAACATTTAAGCTCAATGATGAAATCAAGCATTGTTACAAGATCGCATATGAAGAATGGCAGTATAATTTTTAGTTAGATGATTTTAGATTATAAGCATTAATTTATAAGTTGCATTATGAGGCTGCATTATAAGCATATCATTTCATTAACAGATCAATGATCATAAATAAAGATTGAGTATACTTGGACAAACAAAAACAATTTGCATTTGATCAATATAGGTGCATTCATTTTTAGAATCATCTTTAATCATTATCCATTTCATTTAGTTGTATATAAATCATTTGTGTTTAGTTTGCATTCAATTAAGTGCATCTCATTCATCATATCATCATTATTATCTATATTATCATTTCATAAAGATTATTTAGTTGCATCTTTTTCACTTAGATTCATAATCATTATAAGTATAACATATACATCACAAAACCAATCAATCATTCATGAGAAAAGCCTATAAATCATCAAATAGAGTATATCATCATTATTCCATTTATCATTTAGTTGCATGCATAAAATTTCAAAAGAAACATTTCAGATAGATCATTTGCATGTACATCATCGTAAGCATAAATCAATCATTCATTTGTATTTTCATATAGATCATTTGCATTTGTATCATTTAAGTTAAGTAATCATTTTCATTTGCATCCAGGATATCTAAAACATAAAAACCAAAAACATTTATCATTTGCATCATGTAAGTCATTATCATCATATCATTATCTATCTACTCATTGCATCTATAAAATCAAAGCCTATACGCATATAGATCATCATATAAAGTAACATGCATATAAAACAACATCATCATATAGAGTACATGTCTGCATATAGATCATCATAAAACAATAAAAAATACAAATGCTCCAAATCAAGTCACAGCTGTCCTATACCACTACCACCTGACTCTGTCCGTCTCTGTGGCTGTGGGTGAGAAGATCCTCCAGATGCCTATCTCCCATGCTCACCACTCCTCTAAGGAGGTCCCATGACCCCACCACTGCTAGTATCCATCAACACGGTAGTCTTATAACTACCTGTTCTCAGGCTCTTTGCAACTACCTCCTCATATCATCATCGCCAGTGGGTAGTCTCCTTCCCAACTCAAAATAATGCTCTAACAGTATCCGCTGAGAGAGTACCTGATCCAACCTACTGAATACGATCCAGAAAACCCTGAGTATCCTATTGTCTCCTAACAATTGCATCTCTCTCATTCATAAGAGTCTATATCTGTGCTCGAAGCTGATCAATCTGTGCTCTCAGACTATCAATATTATCATGCCCTAGCACATCATGCTCTGATATAACTACATCTGGCATATCCTGCACCGGTGCAACCTGCTTTGGTATATCCTGCTGTGGTGCATCAATCTCAATCCTCTCACCACCAACCTATCCAACTGCTGGAATCTTAGTCCAAGTAACTCTCTAAACCCATCATCTAATCAAGGGAACATGATCCTTAGGATCCTCATCATCACCACCATGAGCTGCAATAAGTCTAGGATCTGGCTGAATTTGTCCAAGATCAATACCTCTCCCTCAACCCCCATCTAATCCAATCACCCTCCCTCCTCTCAATGGCAATCCTTTAGGTGATCTCATCCCTACCCTACCAGTATCCCTCTCAATCCATCTACCATCTCTCCCACCCATAGGATGAGGTCTCTCAACCCTGCTAGCTAGTCCAAATGGTCCTCCACGGACTCTCAATCGATGTCCTCTCCATCTAGGTCCAGCACCACCACCTCCATCCCCATCATCATCTCCACCTCTCCCAGCCTCATGAGCAGCTCTAAGCTCTCATCTATGTCTCTGTCTCTTGATAATAGGATCATCTGAATCATCATCATCATCTCCTAAGCTAGGAGGAGGATCTGCTGGATCCGTAATCTGAGGAAATGGATGCACTAATAAATACTGAGCATACTCTGCCATAACCCCAGGATCAAGAATGTGCAATCTCATATCATATGCCACTCTCGGAGTAGCAACAAACTCTGCACGAGCAATCTCAAATTATAAATATGGTCCCCAATCTTGCCTATCTTTGTATCACTGCGCATATATCATCACACCAGTCGGCATAGGCTGAATAATACCAAACTATCTCAAAATCCGACCAATCAACTGTCGCTCAACAATGAAGGGTGCACGACCAATGAGATATCTACTCTGCAAGATAAATGGTAATGTTTGTGCATCATCCATCCATGGCTCACGATCAACATATGGTCTCCAAGTGATGCTATCCAAAGAATCAAGAACCCAATGCCAATACTCCATCTTACCCATCTTGGGTTGAGTAACAACACTTGCATAAAAATAAACATATGGATGCCTCTCTCCATGAACTCTGTGATGAATAGGTCGTGTAATAGTAATATGCTCCCAACACCAGATCTGTAATAAAGTGCATCCTGTCGATAAACTAGCACTCTCATCATACACAACCTAGTGAAGATCATGATATAAATGTGCCAACATGCAAACACACCAAGCATATCGCGTCTGATGCTGCATCATGCTCAGAAGAACCTCACCCCATCCAATAGAAAAACCTCATGATCACCTATCAGGACATATGAATCCTCCAATCAAACCAGCTATAATAACAAGAAGAGTCTCGTAGTACATCACCATATCTACCCATCGGATCTCTCCTCTATCGATGCTCTCATCAGCAAACACAACTCTACAAGCGTCCGTCCCAACTCGATCTTGATAATCATACTGCACTAGCTCACCAGTCATCGGGATATGCAGAATCCTGTAGACATCCTCAAGAGTAATGCTAATCTCACCCGTCGACAGATGGAAAGTGTTATGCTCGCTGTGCCATCTCTCGGCCAAGGTAGTCAACAATCCTCTATTATGCGTAATATCTGACATATATAATAAATGGTGTAAACCACAGGCATCTATATGTCTAATCTCAGCCTGGGACAACTTTGGAACTAAATGACGTATGGCCGGTAATTTCTCCCGACACTAAACAACAAGTTTCTCCTATTTTTTTTTTTTTCAAGAGAAATCAATCAATCAAATCAAACTGAATCAATTGACCAATCAACTCAATCAATCAAATCAAACTGAATCAATTGACCAATACAAATCAATCAATCAAATCAAACTGATGCAACTTAAGCTATCAAATCATTTTAAACCTATCATGGTTTACTATCAATCATTGAGTTTACTCAAAAACTCAGCTAAGCTCTTACATCAGAAACTAAATCGGTTTCTTAGAACTACTAAATTGATCAAATCACGCTAATCAAAGCTATCTATCAAATCACACTAATCAAAGCTATCTATCAAATCTATCTAATCTATCAAATCACGCTAATCAAAGCTATCTATCAAACGATCCAAATCAAGCTAATCAAAGCTACCTATCAATCTATCAATCATGCAATCATACAAATCAAGCCCTTATTTTCATTATCCCTATGTATTAAACACGTTAAATCTACTCATCAAAGTGATTTTTAGCTTTTGCACTTATCAAAAATCTCAAATTTAAGCAAAAACGCTGATCTATTGAGCATATGCGCTATTCTAAGCAAAAACACTATTCTATCAACCATATGCGGTAAACAACAATGCATATGCGCTATTCCACGCAAAAGCGCTACCATTCTATGCATTTGCGCTAACAAATCTAACAAAAGCACTACAATATGCATTTGCGCTAACAAATCTAACAAAAGTGCTAACATTCTATGCAAAAGCGCTAAATCAAGCATTTGCGCTAACCAAAATTTCATAAGCACTAACATTCTATGCAAAAGCGCTAAATCAAGCATTTGCGCTAACCAAAATTGTATAAGCACTAAATAAAATTGCAAATGTGCTAATTTAAAGTCAAAAAAATCGAAAAAATTTCAAAAATTCAAAAAGAGCATCCAAAACATAAAATTTTGAACGAAAACTTGAAAACAAAGCTCGGAATAGGAAACATACTGGATAACCATACTCGATAGGTAGCTGATATCATCGCACATGCTCAAATCGATGGTTCTCCACTGGAATCACCATTTCGCCACCTTAGCAAGAAATATTCTCTCCAAAGCTGACAAGGATAATAATGAAGTTAAAATTAGCCTAGGTTAATTTTATATTTACTATTTGAAGAATAATTAATTTCAATGTGGCAATTTAATTTATTTTTTCCAAATGAATTTAATTGACTAAATTTTTATCAATTATCATGAGATTAATTGTTCAAACTAGAATTTTTGACAATTTCACTATCAATCTCCTGAGGGGGCACACAATCTGGATTTTCAATTTCTATCAAGCATTTTCGAGACTTGATTTAATCTTTGAAACAATGTGTCTTCACATCATTTCAAAGAGGGGCAAAATGTATACACCTAAAAATTGACTATGAACAATTAAATAAATATTTTATATTTATTTAATAATTATTCGTCTATTAAATAGTTAAATCGAAAAGATTAATTAATTTAATTCATTTTTCATATCTTTCTATTAATTAATATTTTATTAGTTAATTCATTTATCCTATTCTTCTAATTAATTAAATATCTAGTATTTAATTATCTTTCTAACCAAGTTAATTAAATATCTAATGTTTAATTATCTCCTCCAAACAATTAAATATCTAATATTTAAAAGTTATTCTCCTATCCTATAGTCTTAAATATTAAATAATTCTTAAATTATTTAATGTCTTTTCCAACTCACCCTCCATCTCCACTTCATCTTCCCTTTGCCAACTCATCAAACATGTGGCTAAGGAAATTAATATTTCTTAAATATTAATTCATGATTTATCCTCAACTTCCAAATTTAATGAAATTGTGTACATACACATATTTCATAACCATTTTCTATATTCTCTCCAAACACCCCCTACATCTTAGGAAGGACTTGAGTCCACTTATCCTCTCATGCCTAAATTTCCTCCAACCATCCCTAGATTCTCTCAGTCAGCAACCCAATCAAGGTGAGATGAGTGACACTTGTCTTCTCCTTCCCCCTTTCTCTCAACCTTCACCTTTGCTCATAGCCATTCAAATCTGTAGATCTGATCATGACCGTTGATCTGAGCCACATCATCTAATCCTCTCAAGGTCTATAAAATCAAGAGCTTCAGTTGAGAGGAAGTTAGTCTTCAAAAATAGTCTTCAAGTCAATCTTATGCATTCGTGTTTTTTTGAAGCAAATAGCAATAGCAATTATCATATAGTATCATTTAGCATAATCATTTTAACATAATCATGTAGCTTTGCATATCATACTATCAGTTAACTACAAGTTATCAGTCCATTCTTCATATGCCATCTTGGAAGCCAATAGTGCATTGTCTGAGAGCACACCATCTGCAACCAGAAACAGTGGAGTTAGGACACAATGAGACATAAGTCATGAAGGTAAAATAATGTTTTATTTTAATATGTATTTCATGTAGTTTCATTGGTGGATTTTGGATTTCCTCTATGCATTTCCATTATTTTTTGTGAAACTAACTTATTATAGGTAATATTCTAAGGATGAAATTCAAGCTCACACAGTTGCAACTAGAGATGTTCAACTGTTTGCATGGGAGTTAGAGTTTACTGTAGTGCTGCAAGAGAGAGATGATGTAGTTTATAGGATGATCCAGCTGCAAGAGAGAGTTCAGGCCTTGAAAGGAGTATAAGGACATGGTCTGTGAACTGATTCATTGGCGAGGGAGCTACAATGGGCAGGTGGAGAGGTTGACTATTGGCAAGGTTTATATTAGCAGGCGGTGCCATCCAGTCAGCGGGCACTGAGTTATTCACAGATGCGTTGGGTGAGATCAGAGCGGTCTCAGAGGATGCAAAGCAATGGTGGTGTGATGGGTCCTCCACGGCAAGATAGTGTGGGTGGTGCAGGGGGTAGTGGTGGAGTAGGCGATGATGAGGGTGCAACATCTAGCCAGAGTGCCATTTGAGAGAAATTTATGTATTTTATTACTTTGTCATTTTGGACTGTGAATTGGATGGCTCTTGGTAGCCGATATTTTTGACATCATTGTACTCTGATACATGTATGTTTTTGCAAGATGATGTATGATGTGATATATGAGGAGATCCCATATTTTGTGATGATATGCATGTTGATGATATGTATGGGTTTATGCAGGATGATGATTTATGATTTATTCTTAGATGGATGTTTTTACTTGTTAGATGTATATGATGATGAGATGATTTCTATATGCATGTGATGATGATTTTATGATGTTTCTATGCATGTTTATGAATGTGATGCTAACATGTGGATGCAGGTTAATATATGTATGATGTGTTGTTGTAATACTTTGTGTATGTAATGCCATGATGATGATGTATGCAAAATGATGAATGGATGATGTTGACTATGAGATAGATAGTACTTATGTTTATGTTGGTAAAATGATGATATGCAACTTTGTTTGATATGGTGAAATGTAATGAATTGAATGGTTTATGTAAATGTGTATAGATGGTTAAAAATGAATGCAAAAATGGATAAACAAATGGTGATTCAAATGTTTATGTGATGATCTTAAATGACTGCACTTGTAAAATGAATAAACAAATGTTGAGACAAATGTTTATGTTATGATGACGTAAAACATGACTAAGTGAAATGATAATGTAAATAAATGCAACTAAGGGATAATGAATAACTGTACCTTAATGTAATTAAAAGGATAATGAATGCATCTTTTAATGAATCTAGATGAAACTTTTAAAGATGAGAATAAAATGAATAAGTATAAGGATATACTGAATGGATAGATGAATGTACTTGACTAATAGATAGGCAAATGCAAATGAATGCAACTAAAATGAATCTAGATGAATGTATTGTAAATAAACTTAAATGATGATGAATGATTTTGAATGATTTAAAAGACATCTCCCTGTACGTAGATAACTAAATGAATGTACGTTAATGGCTAAATAATGGTAATAAATGAGATGATGAGAAATTTATACAAATGAATTTAAATGCCTTTATTTGCAATGATGAAAGGATGTAAAGATGCTAATATAAGTAAGTGATAATGAATGTAACTAAATGATATTAAATGCACTTAAATGAATATCTAAAATGGACGTAAGGAACCTATATGTAAGTAAATGATAATGAACTAGATGCATTTAAATGCAACTAAATGTAATGGAATGATGATATCATGCATTTATGATAGATGAATGTAAGTTGGTGAGAAATTGTATGATGCACTGATGATGTATCAGAGAACTCCGTCATGATTGTATCCAAGACCAATTCATATTAAATAACTTTTCATATTTTTAATCTTGTTCACACTTGCATACAAAACCATAAACATGTATAATGAATGATCAAATGGATGGGCGATATGCAACGAAATGCAATATAAATAGATGAGATCAAATGACGATCCATAGTGCTTTATTTTGTTCATCATTGAGCAATGGTAGTATCAATCTTGGACGAGGCAATAGGAACCAAGTTTGGAGCATTGTACCTATAAGCAAGCAACATAGATAAAGAATATGGATCCTCCATAATGGTTCATGCTCATATGGTCGAGGTATACGTTGTAGTCAGTAAGCCATAGTGATCTATGACTAGATTTTGCATAAGATCACATAGCTTAGTGAACTTCCCATGTAGACACCATTAGTACATGCCCCAGAACTTCATTGGAATAATTCACAGAAGATAAACAAATAATACGCAGGAACCATCCCAGATACTATAATCACTTGTGGATATCTTGGAGTAGCGTAGGAACCTGATATAAAGGAATAAATAACTTTATCAATTTGACCAAGTACTTGATAGCTTAAACAAAATTTTCTTGTCAAAGAAAATGTTATGTTGTCTTTGTTTTGGTAAGGAAGGATGCATCCTTGTTAAGATAGTTTTGTACCTGTGTTGATCGTTTGGTTGATTTGATAAGTGGTCATTGTTTCAAAAAATTTTGTTTTATATCTGCTGCGATGTGTATGTAAAACAAATATTATGTGTTGCCATGTTTTTGGTTGATTTTTGATGTTTTTGTTGGCATGTGAACTAGTATGATGACATGATGATATTGTATGTTGTCATTGATGTCAATATGCTGAAGAGTGAACCAGTATATTGAAGTAAGCAACTGGCAAGAGAACCGGTATGATGTAGTGAATCGATATATGTGAAAAAGTGAAGCGGTATGTCTATCCAAGTGAACCAGTATGTTGGAATGTGAACCGATATATGGAATGTTTTGTATCAAGCTTTTCATATGGTATGACTACTGGTTGGTAGTCCTAGCTTTAGGCTTTCTGGTTGAAGTCTTCCAAGCCTGTGTGATTCAACCGATGACATCGTGTGATGAGTTAGCATTGTAATGAAGAATAAATTGTGTTGCCACGTAAGCCTTGTGCACGTGAAGGATCTTGCATGAAAAAGATTGATCCTATCTACCTCGAGAATATGCGAAGTCTCTATAAACAGTGGAGAACACGTGATGGGTTATCAGCCTCCAAGAAACGGTGAAGAACGAATGATGGAGAATGTCTTGAGATCTGTTCAAAACTGTTGTAATCAATGCAATATGTTCAACCCTTAGGATTGAATCGATTGAATTGCTTAACCAAAATGTTTAGGGTTTAGGGTTTATGCTACCAACCTATCTGTTTCCTATAAGGTCGATGTTTTTCTTCATGTTGAGGTTGTTGGCAAATGTTGTGTGTGTATCTAAGTGCAGAGATACATGATTCGTGTCAAACCAGATAAGAGAATAGATACTTGCAGAGTGTGATTGCAGAAGGAAGGAACTAAAGCAGATCTGCATTGGCAATGAAGTGTTGTTACCATATCATTGTAATACCTATTGACCTCTAGCCACTTCAATAGTTGGAAAATCCCTTAATAGGGTAGCTTTAACCAGCTTACTGTAAATCCTTTAACAGGGTGACTCAAAGTCTTTGAGTTCTTGAAATCCTCTAACAAGGTAACCTTTCACAGGGTTTAACCCTTAACCAGGTATTTTAGCCATCCCTTAACCAGGTGATCCCTAGCAGGATCGGTTCCTAACAGAACCTATTGTAAAAGTCTCTAATTGGACTAGGCTCCTAACAGAGCAGACTTCAAAAGGGTTCAAAGAACAACTTGTGGGTATTCATTCCCACCGTGGTTTTTCCTAGTTGGGTTTCAAAGTGAAAAAAATGTGTGTTATGTGTGATGCTTTTTCATGTGATGCTTTGTTATTTCCTATCAAGTGGCAAAGCATGTTGAACCAGTAAGTCTTTACATTTCTGTTGATGTATCACTAGTGTATGCATATGGGTGAAGTGGAAATAAGATGTTAAATTGTGTTGAAAGTTAAGAGTTACCGGTTTATGTATTTCACATTCTTACTGTGTTTAACTAGTAGTAATCTTGTTTAGATCAGTGTTATTTCTTGCCAGTCAAGTGCAGAGATTTCAGTCAAACCGGTTTAAAGGAAAAGTGACTTTTTTGCCTATACTGATTCACCCCCCCCCTCTCAGTACCGGTTTGGTACTAACTGTTCATCATTTATTCATCAATTGGTATCAGAGCATCTTCCAGGTCCTTTGTGTTGTAAGCTTAACCACTTGAGGTAAAGATCCTACTCTAATGATGAAGAGGGAAGGTCCAAAGTTCAACAGAGACAAATTTAAAATATGGAAGGACAGAATGAAGATATACATCAGAAGAATGGGTGCTCAACACTAGAGCTATGTTAAGAATGCTTATGTTATCCCTACCGGTACTCTCATTGATGATCGAAAGAGAGAGATTCAGGAGAATGGGCAAGTCATGGAAGCCCTAATTAGCAGTTTATCTAACATTGAGTTTATTGATGTCCAGGATAAAGAGAATCCCAAAGGAGTATGGGATGCCCTTGAGAATATCTATGGCGGTGCTGAGCATGTGAATCAAGCTAAGGAAGAAAGCCTTAGGGAAAAGTTTGAAGACATATGGATGGTTGAAGGAGAGACCATTCAACAAAATGGAATAAGAATCAAAACTGTTGTTGGAGATATCAAGAGTGCAAGTGGTAAAATGGAAGATTCCACTATTGTTAGCAAAGTTTTGAGATCGTCATTACCAGTCTATGCAATAAGGGTTGTTGCTATTCACGAGTTGAGGTCTGTAGACAAGACAATGGTATCTCTGGACTCCATCATTGCAAAGTTAATAGTTTATGAGCTAAATAACTATGATGGCAGTATTCAGAAGACTGAATCAACCTTCAGAGCATCTATTGCACCATCTAGAAAAGGCAAAGCAGCTAGTACCAGTGGTGAACCAAGACAAAGTAGAGGAATGTATGATGAGGAGATCTTGATAGAATTTGAAGCTCTTCTTGCCAAGAGACTTCCCAAGGGAACCGATAAATACAGAGGTAAGATCCCCTTGAAATTCTTTTCTTGCAATAGGATAGGACACATGGCTGTAAACTGTCCTAATGGTGGTAACAAGGACAAACTGGAGAAGTTCAAGTTCAAAGGAGGAAACCGAAGAAACTATTTTGTAGTAGTTGATGAAGGTGTCATTGATGAGGAATCAGAAGATGAAGATATTGTGTTTGTAGAAGTCAAGGAAGATGTGTCAGACAAGAAGGCTCTTGTCTCCCACTTTGATAATTCCAATGAGTGGATTATTGATAGTGGCCGTTCTCACCATATGACTAGTGACTGGAGTAAGTTTCTATCTCTGGAAGAGTATGATTGTGGTGTGGTTCATTTTGGTAATGATGCACCATGTATGGTAAAAGGCTAAGGGTCCATCTCTCTGAATGGAAAAAGAAGTGCTGACAATGTGTATTGGGTAGAAGGTCTTAGAAACAACCTTTTGAATGTTGCCTAGCTGAATGATAGTTGACTCACTCTGGAATTCAAAAATGGAGTGTGCAAAATCAAAGGAAAGAATGGTGAACTGATGGCCATCAGTATGCAGACCAAAGGTAACCTATTTCAGCTGAAAGCAAATATCAGTACATGTCTTATGGCTAAAGTTCATGATAGCTGGATATGGCATAGGAGACTCTTCCATGAAAACTTTGATAACATTGTGAAGGCCAGTAAGATCAAGGCAGTTAGAGGATTGCCTGTGCTGAGTAAACTGGAAAATCCTTTGTGCAGAGAGTGTCAACTGGGGAAAATGTCTTCCTCAACCTTCAAAGGTAAATCTTTCACTGCAGACAATTTACTTGATCTTGTTGCATACTAATTTGTGTGGTCCTATGAAAACTAGGAGTGTGCAGGGAGATATATATTTTATGATCCTTATTGATGATTACTCAAAGATGATATGGGCCACACTCTTGAAGGACAAATCTAAATCTTTTGGAAATTTCAAAGCCTTCAGAGCACTGGTTGAAAAAGAAAGCGATAAGAGGATTAAGTGCTTAAGAACTGATCAAGGAGGAGAATTCACTTCCAGTGAATTCAACAAATACTATGAAGAGAATGGCATCAAGAGGCAACTGTCTGCCCCCCCGGACTGCATAGCAGACTGGCCTAGCAGAGATGAACAACCAGACTATGGTTGAAGTAGCTAGAACTATGTTGATCCAAGGGATGGTTGCTCACACCTTTTGGAGAGAAGCAGTGAGCACTACAGTCTACACAATGAACCGCATACTCATCAAGAAAGGTAAGGATAAGACTCCTTATGAGTATTGGACTGGTAAGACACCAGTGGTAAGATACTTTAGAGTGTTTGGTAGAAAATGTTATATCAAGAGGAGTGAACACCAGAGTAAGTTTGATGCAAAATGTGATGAGGGAATATTCCTAGGGTATTCCACCAAGAGTAAAGCTCTCAAATGTTTCAACAATAGGACTCAGAGAATTGTTGAAAGCATCAATGTTAGAATTGATGAAACCTCTTATAAATTTGAGGAAACTAGTAGTGAGCACGTAGGAGATGAACCGATAGCAACCTTCTGGGAACCAGTTGCAAAATAGCCTAGCACTAGTAACAGTGTCCTACATCAGTAGATGTTGATGTCGATGAAGATGAGGATGAAGAAGAAAAGCAAGAGGAAACAACTAAGATCATTCCTAGGTATGTAAAGCTAAATCATGATCCAGAGCATATCATAGGAGACAAGGATGCACGAATTCTTACAAGAAGAAAGGTCAGAGAAAACTCTTGCATGATCTCTGAATTTGAGCCTAAAACATTCAAAGAGGCACATAAAGATGAAGAATGGATCAAGGAAATGGAAGAGGAACTTGACCAGATAGAAAAGAATGGTACAAGGTCTTTAGTGCCCTGACCTGAGCATAAAAAATGTCATAGGAACCAAATGGGTTTTTAGAAATAAGTTGAATGAAGATGGCACTGTGATAAGAAACAAAGCTAGACTGGTGTGCAAAGGATATGCTCAAGAAGAAGGAGAAGACTATGGAGAAACCTTTTCTCTAGTAGCCAGATTGGAAGGAGTTCATATGCTTCTTGCATATGCAGCATTCAAGGGATTCAAAGTATATCAAATAGATGTAAAATCTGTATTCCCGAATGGAATACTAGAAGAGGAGGTGTATATAGAGAAACCAAATGGGTTTTCCCTATCAGAAGATAGTGACATGGTGTGTAGGATACATAAAGCCTTGTATGGACTAAAGCAGGCACCTAGAGCATGGTATGAATGCTTGCACTCCCATCTTCTGAAGATTGGATTTGAAAGAACAAGTGAAGATAGTAATATCTACTTGAAATTAGAAGGAGATCAAATTTTGATCTGTGAAGTATTTGTTGATGACATAATTTTTGGTGGAGATGACAAGATGATTCATGACTTTGCAGATGAGATGAAGAAGGAATTTGAGATGTCACTTATAGGGGAGATTAGGTTCTTCATTGGACTATAGATCCAACAAATGAAAGATGGTATCTTTATTACTTAGTCCAAGTATGTCAAAGAGGTGTTGAAGACCTTTGGCATGGAAGACAACAAATTGGTTGGTACACTAATGGTGACTGATTGTAAATTATCAAAGGAGGATGACTCAATGTTGGTAAATGAGAAAGAATACCGATCAATGATTGGTAAATTGCACTATGTAGTACATAGCAGACTAGACATTGCACATGCAGTGGGCATTACTGTACGGTTCCAGAAAAGTCCAAGAGAATCCCACTTGGTAGCAATCAAGCGGATTCTAAGATATCTGAAGGGAACTATTGACTATGGATTATGGTATCCATACAGTAATGATTTCAACCTGAAAGTGTTTACAAATGTTGACCGGGCTAGTAATGTGGACAAACGTAAGAGCACAACCGGTGGTGCATTCTTTCTTGGTGGTATACTAGTCTCATGGATGAGTAAGAAGCAAAGTTGTATCTCTCAGTCTACAGCAGAAGCGGAGTATGTTGCAGCATTTATGAACTGTACCCAGACAATCTGGATGAAGCATGTATTAAATGGCTTCAAAGTTCCTGTATCTGAACTGGTAACTATATTTTGTGACAACACAAGTGTGATTAACATCTCTAAGAATCTATTTTTACATTCTAGAACCAAGAACTTTGAGCTTAAGTATCATTTCCTAAGGGAAAAGGTTCAGAACAAAGAGATTGTATTGGAACATGTTTCTAGTAAGGAGCAGTTAGCAGACATATTCACCAAGCCTCTACCGAAGGCTACCTTTACCTATTTAAGAGGTGAATTAGGGGTGCTGCCCCTTCAAGAGGTGAACTGAAGGTATGTGCTCCACATTAGTCAGGTATTGTAGTGTCAAATCTTTTTCAGGATTGATGTGTTGAAGGACGCTACTCCTCAAGGGGAGCAGCATAGTGGAACAAGAAAGCTTGTGGCTCCACTTTGGCATTGTTATCAAAGGGGGAGAAGATGTGATTGAGAGAAGATATCTGCAAATTTGGGGAAAAGATGTGAAGCAGAGAGATATCCTTGTATATTGCCATCAATGCCAAAGGGGGAGATTATTGGCATATGAACCAGTATGATGACATGATTATATTGTATGTTGTCATTGATGTCAATATGCTGAAGAGTGAACAGGTATATTGAAGTAAGCAACTGGCAAGAGAATTGGTATGATGT
Organism: Cryptomeria japonica; assembly: GCF_030272615.1. Lineage (NCBI taxonomy): Eukaryota > Viridiplantae > Streptophyta > Pinopsida > Cupressales > Cupressaceae > Cryptomeria > Cryptomeria japonica. The sequence continues at coordinate 255,601,604 of NC_081405.1, forward strand.
AGTGAACCAGTATATGTGAAAAAGTGAAGCAGTATGTCTGTCCAAGTGAACCAGTATGTTGGAATGTGAACCGGTATATGGGATGTTTTGTATCAAGCTTTTCATATGGTATGACTACTAGTTGGTAGTCTTAGCTTCAAGGTTTCCAATTGAAGTTTTCCAAGCCTATTTGATTCAACTGATGACATCATGTGATGAGTTAGCATTGTAATGAAGAACAAATTGTGTTGCCATGTCAGCCTTGTGCGCGTGAAGGATCTTGCATGAAGGAGATTGATCCTATCTACCTTGGGAATATGTGAAGTCTCTATAAACGGTGGAGAACGCGTGATGGGTTATCAGCCTCCAAGAAGCGGTGAAGAATGAATGATGGAGAACATCTTGAGATCTGTTCAAAACTGTTGTAATCAATGCAATATGTTCAACGGTTAGGATCAAACCAAATGAATTGCTTAACCAAAATGTTTAGGGTTTAGGGTTTATGCTACCGACCTATCTGTTTCCTATAAGGTTGATGTTGTTGGAAAATGTTGTGTGTGTATCTAAGTGCAGAGTGATTCTTGCCAGACTAGATAAGAGAATAGATACCTGCAGAGTGTGATTGCAAAAGGAAGGAACTAAAGCAGATTTGCATTGGAAATGAAGTGTTGTTACCATATCATTGTAATACCTATTCACCTCTAACCATTTCAATAGTTGGAAAATCCCTTAACAGGATAGCTTTAACCAGCTTGTTGTAAATCCTTTAACAGGGTGACTCAAAATCTTTGAGTTCTTGAAATCCTCTAACAAGGTAACCTTTCATAGGGTTTAACCCTTAACCGGCTATTTTAGCCATCCCTTAACTGGGTGATCCCTAGCAGGATCGGTTCCTAACAGAACCTATTGTAAAAGTCTCTAACCAGACTAGGTTCCTAACAAAGCGGACTTCAAAAGCGTTCAAAGAATAGCTTGTGGGTATTCATCCCCACTGTGGTTTTTCCTAGTTGGGTTTCCACATGAAAAAAATGTGTGTGTTATGTGTGATGCTTTTTCACGTGATGCTTTGTTATTTTCTGTCAAGCGGCAAAGCATGTTGAACCAGTAAGTCTTTACATTTCTATTGATGTATCACTAGTGTATGCATATGGGTGAAGTGGAAATAAGATGTTAGATTGTGTGGAAAGTTAAGAGTTACCGGTTTATGTTTTTCACATTCTTACTGTGTTTAATCAGCAGCAATCTGGTTTAGACCGGTGTTATTACTTGCCAGTCAAGTGCAGAGCTTTCAGTCAAACCAGTTTAAAGGAAAAGCTACTTTTTTGCCTGTACTGATTCGCCCCTCCCTCTCAGTACCGGTTTGGTACTAACTGTTCATCATTTATTCATCATTTTTATGATGTTTTTGGATTTTGTGAGTTGTTTGTGAATGTTTTAGGTTTTGTGAGACAGTTTTAAATTTTTTTGGATTTTGTGAGACAGTTTTGAATGAAGAACTCAATGAATCACTAGTAATGCAGAATCCACTTCTATCAATAGGTTAAGGGCATTGCCACTAGTTTAGACATGACTATGAAAAAAAGTGGGATGCAAGACACATGAAGTACTATCCTTGATTGCTGATCAATAACAAGCCATGGTTTTGACTGATGGATGAGTGGATGCAATAAATGTGATCACAACAAGTCTAAAAGACAATGGAGCTATAGCCTTTATTAGTGGCGCTTGTTTGCTATATTTTTACCATCGTACTTACCCAAGGTGCCACTAAAGTGGTTGTTCACCATTTGGATGCATGATTTTTCTTTACTATTTTGATTTTTTTATATTTTCTTCAGGACTTTTATCTGAATGTTTCTGGTGTTCTTTCTAATATGTATTGGAGTTATATTCTCTATAAAACTTATGTATGGAACCGTTTGAGGTGCATGTTGTTGATCAGATCTGTGAGCGGTTCTCCTTTTGAAGTGGCCAAGTGATATGCCCCAGACCCAAATACAACAATGATAACATATGGACCCAACTAGTTTGATTCAAAATTTCCTTGATGTTCTCTATTTGGTTGGTTACGATGATTCTCTCTAAGAACAAGATCACGTACCTTAAATGTACGAGGTTTAACCTGGTAATTATAGCTTCTACTTATGCGCTGCTGATAGGCCTTGAGATGGTTGTATGCAGCTTGTCGCCTTTCATCAAGTAGTTCCAATTCTTGAAGATAGGAGACTCAGTATGCTTCATCATCTATCATATTATGTAAGGAAACCCGTAGACATGGTATCTTGACCTCAATAGGAAGGATGGATTCTACACCATAGACCAGTGAGTAGGGAGTTGCACCTGTAGGGGTTTGAATGCTAGTTTGATACGCCCATAGTGTTGGATTTAATTGAATGTGCCAATCACGGCCGACATCATTGACTGTCTTCTTGAGGATTCTTAATATGTTCTTGTTTGATGCTTCATCCTGACAATTTCCTTATGGGTAATAGGGAGTGTAAAAATGGTGTTGGATTTGAAACTTCCCAAAGCTCACAGATGTCTTGATTTTTGAAAGGAAGCCCATTATCTGTGATGATAGACATGGGTACACCATACTGACAGATGATGTAATTAAGGATGAATGAGGTGATCTGCTTGTTGGTGACTTGGGTAAGTGGAATAACTTCGATCCACTTTGTGAAGTATTTGGTGGCGGTAATAATGAATTTATGGCTGTTGGATGAAGATGGATGAATTTTACCTACAAGGTCAAGTTCCCATTGAAAAAAAGGCCCATGGTGATGTGATTGGTTGCAATTCCTGTGCTGGTGCATGTATTAGGTCTCCATGAACTAGGCATTTCTTGCATTTTCTGACAAAATAGTAGGAGTCTTTTTTCATTGACGGCCAATAGTATCCTGCACACATGATCTTCTTTTCTAAGGAAGGACCACTTGCTTATGTCCCACAAATTCCTTCATGTACCTCTTCCAAGGATTTTGTTGTCTCATCCTATTCCAAACATCAAAGGAGAGTACCATCAAGACTACATCGGTATAGGGTTTCAGCAATGATAGTATATCGAGCGATTTGGCGAATGAAGGTTTTGCATTGGTTATTCAATTGGTTAGGAGGAAGTGTGTGATCATGGACATAGGTGTAGAACTCACCATACGATGGGGATTCAGAACCAACAAGGTGACATATCATCTCGAATTTGGGGATATAATAAGCGGGAATCCAAAGCTATTCTACCAAGAACTTGTAACATGTGGAATTATGTGGAAGATCTATGAGAGATGCAATGGTATCCATAGTGTCAACAACTCAATTCTAATCTCTGGGTATCTTCTCAAAGGTGATAGTTGTAAATGACACCTTTAAACTTTCCACCATTTGTTTGTATGACATGAGTTTATCATCCTTGGTCTGATATTCATTTGTGACTTGTTGGATGACCAGTTGGGAGTCACCATATATCTATAGCTCTTTCAATTTCTATTGAATAGCTAGTTTGAGTCTTGTGATCAAGGCCTCATATTCTGCTATTTTGTTTGTACATGGAAAAGTTAGCCTGTAATACTTCGGGATGTTGTCACCTTGAGGTGTGATAAATAGAATGCCTGCCCCTAAGCCATGCCTACTATATGAAGCATCAAAGTAGAGCTTCCATGGTTGCATTGCTGTGATCATGAATATCTCTTCATCTAGAAAATTGGAAACAAGAGGATGATCACCTATGAGGGGTGCATCGATCAACTGATCGGCAATAACTTGCCCCTTGATAGCCTTATGGTCCACATACTTGATGTCAAATTCACTCAGAATCATCACCCATTTGGCAAAGTGGCATGTCAATGCTGCTTTGCTAAGTAGGTACTTTAGTGGATCGATCTTTACAATGAGTTGTACTTTATGTGTCAATAGGTAGTGCCTCAGTTTAGTGGCTGCTAAGATTACTGCTAGGCAAGCTCATTCAATAGGTGTGTAATTGAGTTCATAGCTGACCAGTGTGGGAGATGTAGTATACATCACACTCTTTGCCTTCTGCATTATGTTGTGCCAGTAGTACTCCCAATGCTGTATTAGTTGTTGAAATATAGAGTAATAGAGGTCTACTTGGATCTGGTGGGATCAACAATGGTGTATTCATGAGATAGTCCTTAAGCATCTAGAATTCTTGTTGGCATCTAGCATCCCATTTAAAGTGGATGTTTTTGTGTAACAGATGTGTAAAGGGATGACACTTATCTACTAGTTGTGCAATGAATCTTTGGATGGATTGAAGCCACCCTTGTAATATCCTTAGCTAATTGATGTTCCTTGGAGGTGGCATGTCCATGATTGCTTTGACCTTTGTCGGGTCGACCTCAATGCCTTTGATGGAGACAATGTATCCTAGAAGCTTCCCTAAGGTTACTCCAAAGACACATTTCTTTGGGTTGAGTCGAACATGATATTGTTCTAGTCTGTCAAAGATTTTCTCTAATATTTCTAGATGACCTTCTCTTGTTAATGATTTTCCTAATAAGTCATCAACATAATCCTCCATTATGGTATGCATCATATCATGAAAGATGGTGGTTATTTCTCTTTGATAGGTTGCCCTTGCATTCTTTAGACCAAAAGGCATTGCGTTCCAACAGTATGTTCCCCATGGACATGTGAAGGTTGTGTTATGTTGATCCTCTGGTGTGATCTTTATCGGGTTGTACCCTGAAAAGACATCCATAAGAGAAAGCATGGCATGTCCTTCTATTAGGCCCATGATCATGTCAATGTTTGGTAGGGGGAAGTCATATTTAGGAGATGCCTTGTTTAGATCTATGAAGTCAGTACAGATATAGATGCCCCCATTTGGTTTGCCGACAGGTGCAATGTTGGATATCCAATCTGCATAATCAATTGGTCTAATAAAACCAACATCCAGGAGTTTCTTAAAAAAATGCTTTGACTAGTACTGCAATCTGGGGGTGCATCTTGCGAAGCTTCTATTTTATTGGTTTAACTCCTTCTACCATGGTGAGGTGATGCATGACTAAATTAGGATCGAGACCAAGCATGTCTGCATATGACCATGTGAAGTTGATTTGACACTTCTGGAAGAATTCTACAAACTTAGGTTGTTCCTTTGAAGTTAAAAGAGATGTCAGATATATGTGGTGAGGAGTCTCAGGAGTCCCCACATTGAATTCTTTTGCTTCCTCAATAAGGATCATTGATCATTCCCGATTTGCACTAGAAGGGAGAATGTCAAACCTTTCATCCGTGGGCACCTTAGAGAGGTTTTCACCATTGGATACGCTCTTTCTTTTTACTTTTTTGGGATCAAACAGTACCACAATGTGGTTTTCATTGGAAGATCCATGTTTTATTGTAATATTTTTGTAGCTGAAAGGTTTGGCATCTGCCCCAAAGTATGTTGCACTATTAAGTTCAATGGCGAATCCAACTTTGTGATCCCCACTTGGTATGTTATCCTGTAGTTCCAAAAAGTCAATGATCGCCTCATCATTTTGGAATTGGTCAAGGCATAGGGGATTGGATTGGTTTCATTCGATGAGTTTAGGATGAATAATGGGCATTACCTCATCGATCAGGTTAAGTTCATAAGATGTGTTAGTGAGGGTTAAGATGTTGTGGTGAAGGTCATTGATGGTACTCTCCCAGTCAGAATCAGGCATAGGGTGTGACCTAGGGTCTATGGAAGGTGTTTCCAGTTTAGGTACCCAAGAGGTTTTAATCTATGCTTCTCTGTAAACAGGGATTTCTTTGTGAGGTGGAGGTGGTGACGTGTCTTCCTCATCTGAAGTATTGAGATGTACAGAATCAAATTACCACTCATGTGAGTCAGTCTCTGATTCGCTTTCCAGCATCTGCTTACTATCCCAAACTAGGATATCCTTTGAGTTAAACACTACAGGTGTGATCGACTAATGTACTTTTGGAGATGGAATGGTTGGTGTTGCAGGGAGGATTATTGGGATTAGTGAATCTAATACTGGGAGTATCGGCATTGTTAAATCTACTACTTCTAATGGAATTATCAGTGTTGTCGATACTGCTAGGGGTTCTGATACTGCTAATGGTTTTGTTGATGTGGTTGCTGCTATTGATGGAGTTGTTGGTTTGATTGGTGGGATGATTGGTGTTGTGGATGGTATTACGGGGATTCTCAGCCTCATTGGGGAAGTTGGTGTGGTTCTTGGTGGTACTGATATAATCAAGGGTGGCCTCTTTAAAGTATGAGGCTAATATAGAGGTTCACTAGGTTTCCCTTTGAATCTAAATTTAGAAAGAGTCTCTTTTTGAAAGCCTAATCCAATGTTATATTTAGGCTGCAATGGTTTGTATCATCCTTTCTTGTAAGGTCCCAAAGCACTCTGACCATCATAGCCCATTCTTTGCATAATGGTAAGGCCTTTACCATATTGATCTATGGGAAGCTTAGCTTGTGGGATTTGCATGGTGATAGGGTCTTTATAGATCCATTATGCTAAGTCCTCATCTCTGGTCTCCTCTTCCTAACTCTTTCCAAGGATAAAAGGTGCCAAAGTGCATGTCAGCTTGACCAGTGGTGTTTGAAGTAACCTTTGAGGTTTACCATGAGTTCTAGGGGAAGTGGGTAGTTGCCCAACACAAAAGAGTTGGCTTAGATTGTACTCCCCAAGACCTTCCTCTACAATTTTCATCTTTAGCTTCTCTTGCTTTGGTATAGTGGTGTTTGAACTAGAAAGAGAGACTGGACTTACATATGATATGGATGGGATAGTTTCTCTATTGTTGGGAATAGTAATCTCTGGCTGATGGTTGATATTGTTACAATATGCAAATGGATTTGCATCACCCAGGATTGTAATTTCTACACCGTTATGAGGAAATTTGATACACTGGTGATAGGTGGATGGAACGGCTTGCATGGCATGTATCCAAGGTCTTCCTAACAACAAATTATATGATAGAGAAAGGTCTAGAACTTGACATACGATGTGCTTCACCACTAGGCCCACTCGGATTGGTAACACAACTACCCCTTTTGAAGAATGCTTTGCATCGTCATAGGATTTTATGGTTATTTTTTTTTGGGGTCCACTAATTCAACTGCATATCCCAATGTTGTGACCAATTGTAATGTACATATATTTAGGCCTACTCCATTGTCAATCAAGACTCGCTTGATCCTGTGTTGGTTGATAAATCCTTCAATATGGAGTGAGGTGTTATGAGGTTGTTGGAAGGATGTATTGTCGCTTTAAGAGAAAGTGAGACATGGTGATGACCTCAGATTACCAACCATAGCTTTAAATTGATCTATATTTAAATTAGTAGGGACCGACGCCTCTTGGAGAGCTTGATCCAAGATTGTTTTATGAGATGTGGATAGGCACAAAATATCTAAGATGGATATAAGTGCGGACGTCTTATCTAATTGTTCCATAAGGTTATGTTGCTTTGGGATGGAGGTTGTGCCTTGTGGAGCTGCTTTAATGGTGGTCTTGCTATGACGCGTAACATAATTGCAGGTAGGGCTTGGATCTTTGATGGCAATGGTTGCAATTTGTTCATTGGCATCATATAGGTGATTCACAGTGTAATTATAGGTGGCTCGCGTATAATCATTGGTATCTGTGTTTCGTCTTGAAGTGGAAGGACCCCTTTGATCTTGTGATGGAAGCAAATTCTTAAACATGAGATGATCATTATTTGAGGTTTTTGGGTCATGTCCTTCAATTTCAATATCTCCTCGGCCAATAAGATCTTGAACAAGATCTTTTAGTCTATGACAATTACTTGTTTTATGCCCTTTCCCTTGATGGAATTTGCAATGTTCATTATCCCTCCACCATGGAGGTTTGACCTGAGATTCATAATTAGATGTCTTTGGTAAGGTCACCAGATTTGAAGAGACCAATTGACGTAACACTATTTCAATAGGTTCCCCTAAGGGAGTGTATGTACGTTTTGGTTTATAATTTTGGTGTTGTTGTCTCGGTTCCTCTTGCAGTGCATTGCGTCCTTGATTTTGCGCAGGAGCAACCGTGTTGTTCTTAGGAGGGGGATTTTGCCCCACAAATCGGACCACAGGTTGTGCACTCTTTATAGTCCTTGCATCCACAACCTCATCATTGATGATGTTTTTTTTTTATTCCAGAAGTTGGGTTTATCACTATTAAAGCGCGGGTGAGGGCCATCCTTTGGTTCATTGTATGTATTGATAAGCCCCTTTTAATGAGGGCCCATTCACATTTTAACCCTTGCATGATCATGTCAGCAAAGGATTTTGTGCCTTTCATGTCTAGGTGGAATTCCATTTCATCGTTCAAGTTGGAAATAAATATTTCCACTAGCTCTCATTTAGGTAGATGAAGAGAATGTCTACTAGATAGTTGTCTCCACCGTTGCAAGAAAGCTAAAAATAGCTCCCCTGGTTTTTGCTTGGTGTTACACAGATCTGCCATGGTGACATCGCATTCTATGTTGTGTGAATAATGTGCAATGAATTTCTAGACTAGTTCTTTGTGTAGACACCCAAAAATGGTCAAACGCTTGCGAGGTCATACTTTAACATTTGCGCATTGCCTCATTTTAGGTTTTTGCGTCGCATTAACATTTCTCCTATGTCACGCATTTGGTCTTTATCATTTGTGAACATCGAGTCATTCTTCTACATTCTTCAATCATCTCGTCCTCAAATTTGGTCTTGTTGACAACATTATCCAGTCATGATTTTGATCAATTTTATCCTGTCGCATCAATGTGTGTATTCATTTGTCAACATTGGACATCGTCAATCCTAATTAGGGTTTGGTCCTCTTTTCGATCTTGTCATCTGGCGATTAGTTTATCAATCTTGTCATTTTAATGATCGATTTGTCATCGATCGTTGTCATGTTCAATCTTGTCATCTTCCGATCAATTTGTCATTGATCGTGGTCGTTATCAATCTTGTCATTTTGAAATCTATTTGTCATTGATTTTTGTCCTCTTTTCAATCTTGTCATTTTGCGACCGATTTGTCATCGATCGTGGTCATTTCCAATTATGTCATCTTGCAATCTATTTTGTCAACCTTGTCATTTTGTGTCCGATTTGTCATCGATCATTCTTTGTCTCAATTATGTCAATTTGGATCAATTTTTCAGTGTTCCTCGTCAATTGGTGCATTTAATCAATCAAATCATTTATCGCATTGGTCATTTATCAATTCAAAATCATGACATTAATTATCTTCAATCAAGACCTAATTGTCATTTTCGCATTTCTAATTCGTCTTCTAGGGTTTTATGATTTAGTCATTTAACCTAATTTGCCATTTCTTCCTCTAGGATTACTAAATTATTTATTAATCCTAAGTCTTCTTATTACAATTAAATCTTTATTTAATTGGCTAATTATTCCTCTTTGTGAATTGATTAATAAATGAAAAATTATTAATTAATTCACTAATTCCTAAATTCTAAATTCTATCAATTTCTAATTCCTAATTTGTCATCAATTTCAATTTCCTAATTTTTCAAATTTCTAATTCCTTTTCCCTCCTAATTCATCTCCTAATTCTATGGGAGTGACATTTCAAATTGTCATGAAATTGTCATAATTGATAATCAATCAATTTTGACATGAAATGTGTCATAATTTTTCATCAATTATCAATCAATTAAATTGTGCATGGAAAGTGCATAATTTGTCATAATTGACATATTGATTTGCAATTTCCATTTGAATTGCATCATGCCAATCTTGTCATTTATCCAATTCTTCTATAAATTGGATGATTTTCTTCAATCAAAGTCCTTCGAACCCTTCATGAACCCCGAATTTCTATCAAACTACCGAACTTTCGTTTCTAGTACTCTTGAGCTTTTTGCTTTCAATTGTGTGAGCACTTGTAGGTGAGATCCACAAACCCATTGAAGAGGAAAGAACAACAATGGAGCCGCATGGAAGAAGCATCCGAATTGTTATATGGTTTGCATGATATTCTCTTTTAGATGCTTTGTTTTTATGCCTCTATTGAATGTGCTTTGGAATTAGGTTCATTTCAATGAATGTTCTTTTGATTGAGTTATAATGTCTAGTGTTTTGATTGATATACTTATCTTTTGATGATTCCTAATTTCTACGCTACATTAATTGGTGAACCCGACGTGAATACTAACCTTCTAACCATCTTACTGTGTTTTGGAGTGCTTCTAAGTTGATTTGCAGGTCAAAAACTCAAAGACAGGGCCGTGCAGTGCATTCTGGACACTCCTGCGCCTGTGTGAAGCATTCTGCGCCTGTGTTGAAACATCTTGTGCCTGTGTTGAAACATTCTGTGCTTGTGTTACACATCCTGTGCTTGTGTCCTAACTTCTGCGCCTGTGTAAAGTCCAGATCAGAGGTGAAAAATGCAGTTTTTACATGAAATCTTTAGTGTTTTTGCATTTTGTTTTCTATGCTTTGGATTTTGGTACTGATTATTTATGTAGGATCTTAGCATATGCATGACAAAGACTAAAAATCAAACTACTAACATGTGTTATGCAGATTTGATGGTCAAAGACAACAATTCAAACATCTAACTAGGGTTTTGCAGGTTGCCTTGGAGAAACAACCAAATTGTGTGTTTGAGATTTTTAATTAGGCACTTAGTGATTTATAAATAGGTGGAAATGAACCTTTGTTTGCTTTATTTGTTAAGTATGACATTGGAGTAGGAGAGTATGCTCTCATCCTTCATAGGGTGATCAGAAATCCAGATCTTCGATACCATGCTTGAGTTGTTGATTGTTTGTCTCCATTAGAGGGCCTGCCTTCCCGACCACTTTGCTTTAGCAAGTGAGTGATAATCGTGAGAAGGGAACGACCCAAAGTGAGTACGGCTAGAATTCCTTGGCATTCTAACTCACTATAAAAAAATACCTGATGAGCGAAAGCTTTGAAGGAAGTGTTACGTGGGAATTGCAGTTACTTGGGAAGTGATGACCCTTGAACTCTTTCTCATATCAACATCTAAGTAGGGCCTCTTGGTCTAAATCGCGCTTGCACGACTACATTTGTTTGGTATCTTGATGGGCTTAATGTCTCAATCATGCTTGCATGACATCAAGGAGTAATTCTTAACAGAAATCCTTACTACATACCTTGTTTTTAGAGGCCAAAAACCCTTCTAGTTGCTTGAGAAGGACAAATTCGGATACTTGGAAGAGATACTAAGTTTGCCATGGGGAGATTCCATGGGGACTGATGCTTGGCTGCCCTGAGAAGTGAGTGCCGTGGAGGGGAGCCCGTGGGGTCAAGCATCTGTGTATTCTCCTTGAATCTCATAATGAGTCTACCTCTCAAGTACCTAATGTCTTTGCCTACCATAAGGAATGTGGAAATGAGCATGACTGTCTTGAGTCTAAATTGCAATATCTTGTATTCTTTGATTGTCAAAAGTTGAATTCCATTTCAAGAACAAACACATTAACATAACATAAGGTTAAGCACAAGAGACATTCATCCAACAAACACCCAACAAAGTTCAAACACCTTCAAACATGATGATCAAACATTGTTCCAAATCTTGTCTTAACATTCATGTCACTTACATTTAAGTTCATCCTAGGTTGCATTTTGCAAAGTCATTTGGCAAGTACCATGGTTAGGTTTCACCTAAGTCATACTTCTTTTGCATATCAATAAAAGTCATCCATTTACATATGTCCTCTTGCATAAGAGTAATATTATTTCATAATTAAACCTTAGGTTTCATCTTAGGTTGACATTGTCATACATTTGCATTTGCATATCCCAAGTCTCTTCATTAAGCCTAAGTCATTGTCATATCATATTAAGATCATTTGCATATTAATTATCCTTTTGCATATAGTGTCAAACCTAGGTCTTGTCATACTTGAGCAATCCAAATCTTTGATAAACCCTAAGTCATTGTTAAGAAGTCTAGACCTCATCAAGTCTTTTGTCCTTTTTGTCATCAATATCATTTCGTCAAACCTAGCTTAGTATCCAAGCATATAGGTGAGACATTGTCAGTTTGTCCTTTTGTCACTTGGTCCTTTTGTCCTTTGAGGTCTAGGCATCATTTCAATTTCCTAAGGGTCTCTTTTAGATTTGCATTCATAAGTTTATCAAGATCTTCAAAAACAACCAAAAACATAGATTGCATTTTCATATATTTGGTTTGCATTTAGTTGCATATCATATATTGTCTTTGAAAAATTCCAAAAAAAAATTGCATTTGCATAAGTGACATGCCTGTTGAGACAAGATCAAGATCTAAGAAGATGAGTGAACCAATGTATCAATCCATGGATAACATAGTAAATTCGCAGTTTCAAACTAGTCAAACAGTGCAAGTTGAAGGTTCATTAAACACATCTCTACCACCATATGGAATGGTTCAACTTGGACCACCTCCATTATATGAACCAGTATTTGTACCCATGAAACCAGGACATGGGAGTGTGCCACCAACTCCAAGAGGAAGTGCACCTTTTAATTGGGATCAACCAAATTTGCAACATGATATTCGAACTCAAACATTGTATGAAGACCAAACTCTTTCACAAGGATTCGGTTCAGACCAAGGTATTCAACAAGAAACAAATCCAAATGTCCAACCAGATTCTTCATCTGATTCTGATGCTTCTGATGAGGTCGACATGTTCCTTCAAGATCCCAAGGTAATAAAAAGGATGGATAAGTTCCTGGGCAAAGTCTTTAAAATGTGTCCTCAAAAGTATCTTCACATGATGGGTAATATGGCTTCCTTAAATGGGTAATATGGCAAACTCAACAAGGCAGTGAGCCGTTAAGTTTCTCTTCGCATCCCAATGAAGAAAATGGGCAACAAGAGCTTCAACCTACATTGATGAGTAAACGTGCTTCAAAGGCATTGACAGTGACTATTCCTCAAAAGTCATCATTTGAGACGATACATAATCCATTATTCAATACAACGCCTGCAATACAAGATCAAATGAAGACCATGCAAATATCGACAGTGGTTCCTCAACAAGAAGTGGTTCCTCATATGCATAAAATTGGATCAACATCTAAGATACAAGAAATTTTCACAACTGGAATGCCTAATGTCAATAATGTCCGAAGCAATTCCACGATGCAACAAAGTTCTTATGTATCTTTGTCAAACACTATTGCGACAGATCCTTCGATAATGGCTACACAAAGAGCTATGGATAGTGGTGTGCACCACCAGCAATTGTTGCAACAATTGAATAATACACAAAAGGTACAATCAAATGTGCAAACAAATGTGTACAACAACAACCATATGGCATTCGACAACAAATTGCAGCGCCTTCGGCACCATTACAAGTTAACACAAACTTGCAACCATCACAATGGATTGGACAAACAACACAACAAGTTAATGCAAGTGCCATACCCCATCCTAAGGAGAAGCAAAGAAAATCATCTAAACAAAGTTTTTTTCAAATGATAGGATATACACCGCGACAACAATTGGCACAAAGTCAACAAATTCCAATTCGTCAGCACCAACAACATGTGCCACAACATGTGCCAAGGCAAACAAGTTATCCTGCTTCACAACCGCAAATGGCACCTATGCAATATCAACAACCTACTCAATTGCAATATCAACCTAGGCTCCAAGAAGCACAACAACAAAGTCAATATCAAGGCATAGCACAACCGCAACAACAAGAGAAGTACCAAGAACTTTATATGCAGGAGACGCCAAAAACAACCATTGCGGAGTATCAACAGCCAATCGGAAATGCGATATATCAACAAAGAATACCAACTGGGATTAATGATGAACCTCTACAATCTGATACAATTGCGCAAGAACTTGAGAAGTTGCGACGAAAAGTTGACGCATTAGAAACTAAAGGAACAAAGAAGTTGTATACAGATCAAGATTTATGTCCTAATCCCTTTGACAAGAGTGTATACATGCCTCCATTCCCTAAGCATTTTGAGGCACCCAACTTTGAGAAATATAGAGGGAATGGCAATCCAAAAGATCATATTCGAGCATTTTACGCGGCATGCACAGAAGTAAACTATGAGGACACATATTTAATGCGATTATTTGCACGAAGTCTCATTGGACAAGCTATGGATTGGTATTCTCATCTGCCAGGAAATATAAAGACTTGGTCAGAACTGGCGCAAAAGTTTATATCTCACTTCGCGTTCAACATCGACAGTGTTGTGACTATGTCGGATTTATGCAATACCAAACAAAAGCAAGGTAAACCATTAGTGACCTTTTTGCAACGATGGCGAAGTTTGTATAGTCATTCTTCTCTTGATATACCTGAAGAATAGCAAGTGAATCTGTTTATCTAGAATCTAGTCCCACAAATGATGTATGAGCTAAAATTGAAAAGTCCTAGTACTATAGAAAAACTCATTAAGAAAGGAATGAATATTGAAGCAGCTCTTGTAGCTAAAGGAATTATCAAGCTCAATAAGGACAATGACAACACAAATTATTCAGGGGATAGAAACAGATTTTGGTATAAGAACAAGAACGTCACTAATGATGGTGTTGTTGATGCGAGAGTGGTGAATGCAAATCAACTCCCATTCACAATCAAGAAGTTGAGTGTTCCTAATATGTCGACTATGGAACAAAATCAAGCACCCAGGAAAAATGTTACTCAACAGTCGCAATATCAACAACATGCTCAACAGTCACAATATCAACAGCATGCTCAACAGCCGCAGTATCAACAGCATGCTCAACAGTCGCAATATCAACCGCATGCTCAACAACTACAATATCAACAACATGCTCAACAACAGTATGCTCAACAATGTAATCAACAACAAGGCCAACAACAAAATCAACAACGCAAACCCTTCCGATCGTGGGATGGGCCTCCTTGACAGTTTAAACCATTGGGAGAGCCTATTGAATCAGTCATGAAGCAATTAATGCAAGCGAATTTTATCAAACTACCAGATATTAAGGCAGAACCAGCGGTAAAACCGCATTAGTGGAATGATAATGTGTACTGTGAATATCATCGGTCCAAAGGACATAAAACCGCTTCATGTTTTCAATTAAAACATATGATTCAAGATTTATTGGAACAAGGAGTAATTGAGATAGATCCAACCTATCCGACCTCTAATACTGATCATACTATTTTCAAAACTCCTTTGCTAGATCATGACAAGGGTAAAGCGTCGTCTTCCAATTCTGTTCAAATGGCCAATTATGCAAATACCAGTTATCACAATGTCATTAATTGTTTTCATGCATCAAATGAGTATGTTTCAACCTTGAGAATAAAAGGACAAGATCCTTCTTGTGCGGTCACCACTCGTCGATCCAAAATAGTCGTGAAAGGAGCTCCTGCAGCTCCTCCCAAACCAGTTCCTACGAGTCAGTATAATCTTTTGGATCATCTAGGAAAAACACTTGCACAAATATCCATTCTAGAGTTGTTGAAAATGTCTCCCATGCATCGTGCAGTCCTAGATAAAGCCTTGACTGAGTCCACTGTCCTGACAGATATTGATGTTGACCAATTTCAAGCGCGGATTGGACATTTAGCCATTTCCCGAAGTGTTGCATTTTTCGATAGTGATATCTCACTTGACAAGCTTCCCCATAATGACCCTTTGCACCTAGAAGTCTTTGTCCACAATTGCAAAATCCGACGAGTCTTGATAGATGGCGGAGCGGGTCTTAATATCTACACCTTAAGAGTGGTCATTGGCCTCGGATATTCAGAAAATGACATTGATGCTTCCAAAAGGATAACAATCAAAGCCTATGATGATGCAGAGCGCCCATCCAAAGGGATAATTGTATTGCCCATCAGAGTTGGTCCAGTGATGGAAAATACTTTCCTACAAGTCCTAGACCTTGACCTCCCTTATAATATGATCCTTGGCCGTCCGTGGATCCATGCCATGAAAGTAGTTCCGTCCACTTATCATCAATGTCTGAAATATCCTTACAACGGAGCTAAGATAACCATTCCAGGAGATCCTAATCCATTCCAGTTCTGTGCTACCCTAAAGGATACTCCTCAGCGGCAAGTGCCAGTCAATACAGAAGCCAAATCAGATAGTTATGTGGATCCCAATGCATTGTTGGAGGCTGTCAAAGGAAAACTGAAGATACAAGACCAAGGGTGTGGAGAATATTCAATGGACCAAACATTCCTCATTGGGAATTTGCCGATATCTCCAAAATCATATGGAAAACCGCATCTATTGCAAAAAGAACCCAAGGTCATTATTCAATATCAGCCTCCCACTACATTTGCAAGATGGGGAGAACTTGACAAAGAAACTATAGATGATGGTGTCATAGATTGGCTCTATAAAGATCCAACTGAAACCCCATCTGTCAAGCTGCCAGTGGAATTGTATGGCAAAGGATTTACTATGCTGCAGAAGAAAGGATATGATGGCTGCAGTGGCTTAGGCTTGAAAAATAATGGAAGGATAGAACCCATCATACCTGAGAGGCGACCCCCAACTTTAGGGTTAGGTTTTGTACTGTTACGAATTGGATCCACATCTACCAAAAGGTCCACGTGTCGAAAAGGGCGTGATTCTGACGATGAAATAACACCTGAGGCTACCCAACCCGAGACTGATTCTAATGAATGGGAGTGGAGTTCTTTTTCTTCCAGCTCCTATGCCCTTGACAATATCTTCATTGACCCTGATAACTTGCCTATGGAGGATAAACATGAAATAACTCCTCTTCCTAAAACCTGTCCTCATGCTTGGATCGAGTCATTTTGGGATCCCAACTCCGAATCCGACACAAGCAGTTCGGATAGTGACACCACAGACATTCACATTTTTACCATATCAGCCCCCTCTATCCTTACAATCGATGATGACATGCCCCTCATATATCCCCAACTTATCCAATATGACCAACAAGAACCGCTCACGTTGGACTGTTTTCAGAATGATGAAGCAATTGCAGAGTTCCTGGGACTACGGGAAGGTATACCACAAGGCGACCATAAGGCAGGCTTTGCTATTGACCTGGATTCAACAACATATTTTGGGGAGTCAACTCCCTCTTCCAGTCATGAAAATGAAAAAGAAAAAGAAAAAAATCAAAAGAATAGATCTTTGAGTGAAAACCGTAAGGCGCTCTCTGATCGTACAAAAGTAAAAATAAAAGACGTACCTGCGGGTGAAAAACTTTCTGAGGCGCCCAAAGGTGGAAGAGTGGACCTACCCCTATCAATTTAGGACAAATCCACATTGCTGGTAGAGATGACCGAGGAAATCAATTTGGGTACACCTGATAACCCTAAGGTCATCCACTTTGCTGCCTCCTTGTCAAAACAAGAGAAGATTGATTTTATAAATTTCTTTCTAGAGAAGAAGATCAGCTTTGCGTGGTCTTATGTAGATATGCCTGGCCTCGATTCAGAGTTAGTCCTTCATCATTTGCCACTGAAACCAGGTGCTAAACCCGTCAAACAAAAACTTAGAAAGATGCATCCTCAGGTGGCTCTTTTGGTCAAAGTGGAATTGAAAAAATTGCTAGATGTGGGCTTCATTAGACCCATTGATTACGCAGATTGGATTTCAAATCTTGTACCAGTTAGCAAAGTAACTGGGGGCATCTGCATCTGCACAGATTTTAGGGACCTGAATAAAGCATGCCCTAAGGATGATTTTCCATTTGCAAACATAGACATCATAGTGGACATGACGGCTGGTTATGAGATGCTTTCACTAATGGATGGTTTCTCCGGCTACAATCAAATCCATATTGCACCTGAAGATCAGCATAAGACAGCATTCACCTATGCTTGGGGCACTTATTGCTGGAATGTGATGCCCTTCGGTCTCAAAAATGCCGGCGCAACCTATCAAAGAGCAATGACGACAATTTTTCATGATTTCATGCACACTTTGATGGAGGATTATGTTGATGACTTGTTGTGCAAATCTGTCACCAGAGATAGTCATCTAGCCATCTTGGGCCCAATCTTTGATAGAATGGAGACCTACAAACTCAGGCTCAATCCAAAAAAGTGTGTCTTTGGTGTTACAGCTGGAAAATTGCTTGGATATATTGTTTCCCACCAAGGCATTGAGGTTGACCCCGCCAAGGTCAAAGCAATTATGGATATGCCTCCACCTTCCAACCTTCGGCAATTAAGAAGTCTGCAAGGAAAGCTCCAGTCAATTCATCACTTCATAGCTCAGTTGGCCGACAAATGTCATCCATTCCAACATCTATTGCACAAAGGTGTCGCTTTTAAATGGACTGAGCAATGCCAATCAGCCTTTCAAGCTCTTAAAGACTATTTGTTGTCGCCACCTATCCTAATGCCTCCTATCAATGGCAAGCCATTCTTATTGTACATCTCTGCAACTGAAACAGCATTAGGAGTTCTTTTGGCTCAACAAGATGAGAATGGCAAAGAAAGAGCTATTTACTATATCAGCCGGACACTGGTAGGCTATGAGCTAAATTATTCGACTATTGAGAGGGCATGCTTAGCAGTGGTATTTGCAACACAAAAGCTCCGACATTATATGCTAAGCCATCAAACATTGTTGATTGCCAAAATTGATCCTTTAAAATATTTGCTCAGCCGAGCAGCTTTAACAGGTCGCCTAGCAAAATGGGTCATGATTCTCAGTGAATTTGACATTGAGTATATGGAGCGAAAGGCGATAAAAGGACAAGTCATAACAGATCAACTGGCAGATGCTCCTATTTCAGACGATCATCCCATGTTGACTGATTTCCCAGATGAATCAGTCTTTGCTCTCACACCATCCAATGAATGGAAGTTATACTTTGATGGGTCCCACACCAAGTTCAGATCCGGTGCAGGCATTTTGTTTGTCACTCCTCAAGGTGATGCTATTCCAAAATCTTACAGAATAACTTTTCAATGTACCAATAACATTGCAGAGTATGAAGCATTGGTTACAGGACTTCGAGTGGCAGTCCACTGGAATATCAAGCATTTGCAAGTCTATGGATATTCTCAATTAGTCATCCGACAAGTGAATGATGACTACGAAACAAAAGATGAAAAGCTTATTCCTTATAAGCACATGGTAGATTTCTTCAAGACAAAATTCACAGCTATCCATTTCAGTCAAGTCCCAAGAATACAAAACAAGTCGGCAGATGCAATGGCTACGATTGCTTCCATGATAAATATGCCTCATAATATGGACAAGTGTGAATTCCTGGTCGAACAATTGCTAGTTCCCTCTTTTGAAATTATGATAGCTGATGTGATGTGCGTTCTTGTTGGTCCCCATTCCCCTTGGTACAATGACATATATCAGTATTTGAAATCCCAGACCTTACCACCTAACCTTTCCGCTAACCAACGCCGAGCCTTTATTCGACAAACAGCCAAATATGTCATCATCGCCGACACCCTTTACCGCCGTTCTTTTGACCATACCCTCCTCAGGTGTTTGGATTCTGACGAAGCACAAACGGCTTTACACGAGGTTCACGATGGTATATGTGGGGGCCATTTCAATGGTCTTAGCTTAGCCAAAAAGTTGATTCATGCTGGGTATTATTGGCCCACTTTGGAAAAGGATGTTCATGAGTTTCTTAAAAAATGCTACAAGTGTCAGATCCATGGAGATTATATTCATGCACCAGCTCAAGAGCTTCATTCTGTTATATCTCCATGGCCCTTTTCTCAGTGGGGATTGGATCTTATCAGCAAGATTCAGCCAACATCTGCAAATGGACACAAGTTCATTATTACAGCTACAGAATATTTTACAAAATGGATTGAAGCCATCCCCATGACCTATATCACTGGTGTCCAAATTTCAAAATTCTTGCTAAATTATATCATATGCAGATATGGGGTTCCCCTTGCCATAGTCACAGATAATGGTCGACCCTTCAAGAATAAAGATGTTAAAGAGCTTTGTGAAAAATTTCATATTCAACACCGTTTTTCTAGCCCATACTATCAACAGGGTAACGGTCAAGCTGAAGCATCAAATAAAACCATTATCAAGATCCTGAAGAAAGTTGTCAATGACGCTGGTCGAGATTGGCACGTACAGTTAAATCCAGCACTGTGGGCCTATCGCACTTCTATCCGCACACCTACTGGCGCAACACCTTATTCCTTGGTGTATGGTGCGGAAGCCATTTTACCTTTGGAAGTTGAGATTCCTTCCTTGAGAGTTTCCTTGCAACACCTGATTGATGATGAGACACACAGAGTCTCTCGGCTGCATTAGCTTGAGATGTTAGATGAAAAACGTCAGACAGCTCTGACACATTTGCAAGCATACCAAAACCGTCTCCGTCGCTCTTATAATAAGAAGGTCAAAGGGCGACACTTCGAAGTGGGAGACCTGGTTTTAAAGGCAAATCCCAGGAATGCACAGTCTAATGACATCATCAAGGGCAAGTTTGAACCTAATTGGGTTGGGCCTTTCATAGTAACTGTAGCCTATGGCTCGGGGGCATATCAGCTTGCGACTCCCGAAGGTGAACCTTTGTCTGATCCTATTAATAGCATGCATCTTCGCAAGTACTGGGCATAGTTTGCTGTCAGATTTTTCTTCAAATATGATCCTGAAAAAATACAAAAGAATGGAAAAAGCAAAAAAATACAAAAAAATGAAAAAAGCAAAAAAATACAAAAAAATGAAAAAAGCAAAAAATACAAAAAAATGAAAAAAGAAAAAAAGAAAAAAGAGAAAAGAAAAAAATGAATGATTCGCCCTCTAGTGAAAACCTGGCAAACAGGCGCTTTGGGCAAGTACCATGGTGAAAACCTGGCAATCAGGTGCCATGTGTAATGAGATCATTGCTCTGACATCTATCATGACTTCTGGATATGCTTTCTCTCGGCTAGTTATCATGCCTATCTTTGTCTCAACCCAATGTTTTATTCCAGGCCTATTATTGGTCAACATCACTGTCTTGCTTACTCCAGTGTCTTGTACATATGTTTTGGTCTTGGTTTATGTGTCTTTCAAGTGCGCATTGGGTACTTTTCCCTCGTCATGATCAATCACTGGAGCGTTTAAATCCAAAAAAATCAAATAAAGTCCTGAAAAAAAAGTCATAAAAATCCAAAAAAGTCCTGAAAAAAGTCCAAAAAATTGAAAAAAGTCCTGAAAAAAGTCTTAAAAATTGAAAAATGTCCTGGAAAAAAAGTCTTAAAAATTGAAAAATGTCCTGGAAAAAAAGTCATAAAAATCCAAAAAAGTGCTGAAAAAAAATCTCATAAAAATTGAAAAATGTCCTGAAAAAATTCAAAAAAATCAAATAATGTCCTGAGAAAATCCATAAAAATCGAATAATGTCCTGAAAAAATTCAAAAAAATCAAATAATGTCCTGAGAAAATCCATAAAAATCGAATAATGTCCTAAAAAAATCCATAAAAAATCAAATAATGTCCTGAAATAATCCAAAAAAAATCATATAAAGTCCTGAAAAAAGAATGAACACAAAAAAATTGTAAAACTCCAAAAACCAAAAACATGCATTTTTGCAATAAAGTATTCCCTTTATGCATCGACAGCTCACTGAGTATACATCCAACGACTCGCAATCAAACACTGTGCTTTAATGAAATCACGCATTACCAGATGAACTTTTTCAACTCAAACCAAGCATTCAAACTGATCCAAATTGTCTTATCAATCGAATATCCGCATTAAAAATCATTTGTCCTTGTCACATTATCATGGGTCTTATACAGGGTGTGGTATACTCGAAACCAGACTATGTCCTGTCTTAGACGGGGTACCGCATTTCCTGAAACCAGACAGCATGATCGTCCTATCAGCACGTTCAACTTTTGACAATAAAGATCAAGATGTTTGTTTGATTTGCTTGAATTTGTGAGTCTTATCTTCTTATTGATTTATCTTTGGCTTCGATCATGTTCCTATGTTGCTCGATGATGTCACTGAGTGATTTAGAGTGACCGGGATGGCTCATGGTCTCTTTTTTTGATTGTGATTGTCGTTTGTCTATGCTGTGTCTGTCTTTTGCAAATCGGGTTGCATTTCAGCTCTGGCCTTCAATGCCATGATGCTATGCATCCATTTTGCTAAATAAAAATAAAGGTTCTCACCTACAAAGTGCATTACTGAAAGCAAGCTTTCATCATCTCTAACTGTCTTCTATCTCATTTCTTCTTACTAACACTTCTTCCGTCCGGTCGGATAGTCAGTTTGGTCTAGTGCTCCGATATCCACGCACATATGCTGCATCCTGCATTCATTTGGTTAGTACATTTGCATTCCATCACGTATATTACATCAAGCATTTTTATCCATTTCATTTCATAAATACATCAAAAAAAATACATAAAAATCCATCCATACATGTTCATAAACAAGTGCATAAGTCATCCATACATGTAAATAAACCTCAGTCATAACATATTGCATCCATCATATCGATGCATATCATATCACATATCATAATAATGTCAGAGTACAAAATCGGACTGTCTGTCCTAAGTATGGCCCGCAGGCTGACTACAAAATGACAAACTACATAATGTCCACTGTCTGTCATACAGAGCACGTGCCTCTGTCACTGGGTGCTCCCTCTGTCCTCCTCATCCCTGCCATGTCTTGCAGATGATGTACCTGGTCCTGGTCCTGGCTGCGGTGGTCTCATCGGTCCACTCACTCCTATGCTACTCAATGACCTCCGAGAGCGTGACCTACTCTCTGTCCTCGATCGTGCCCGATATGAAGGTGCTCTCCGCTCCGGTGGAACTGCACCCTCATATAGTGTCCTCCAGTACAGTCTCTCCTCGCCAGTCTCTACTAGCATCTGTGCCATCTCCCGTGCACTAGCATCCCTAATCAACCCAATGAACTCAGTGACTCTCTGTCCCTCTCGCTATGCCTGAGCTAGTGCTGTATCTCGTTCTGTCTTCAAAATGGCATTTTGTCTCTCCAATGTCGCAATATAATCCTGCTGACTCGCTATGGTAGCCCTACACCTGTCCAGCTCCTCTGTCCTAGCTGTCTCTGGCTCTATGGGAATATCCTACAATGTCTCCTGATCGACTGAGTCTGGCTCCTCGTCATCCTCATCATCCTCATCCCCATCCTCTCCCCCGTCCCCATCATCCTCATCATCTTCCTCATCATCATCCTCCCCACCATCATCTCCCCCGTCCTCATCATCCTCATCACCCTCATCCTCCTCGTCCTCATCATCTCCCTCCTCTCCTGTGAGTGGGAAGTCCTCCTGTCTCCTCGGTACTGGAATATCCGGATCAGTCAAAGGCACTGGCCGTCGCTGTGCGAACCATGTCTCATACTCCTGTGTCGTCCCAGCATCTACCACATCTGACCACCACTCCCACTGTCTCTGCTGTAACTGTGCAAAGTCGGCATATGCTATATGTGGCTGAATCATACTACCCCACTGACTCGTCTCTCAGTGAGATCGGGCAAAGCATGCAGTCCTCCAAGGAACATCCTGTGTCTCTCCAAACTGTCGTCTGACCCTCTCTGGAAGGTACAACTCAATCACTCTCTGGCGGTTCACTGGTCGCCCAATCAGGTACCTCTCCTGTCTGCAGTATGGTAGCTCATCATGATCATCTGACCATCCGGGGCAATCTTGATATGGCCTCCATATGAACTCTCTCAGTCTGTCTAGCTCATGTCGCCAGTATAATATGTATCCAAACGGACCCTGTCTCAGTGCTCCACCATAGCTGTATACATATGGTCGGTGTGGTACAACCTGTCTATCTGCAATCGGCCGACATATGGCAATATGCTCGAATGCCCATACCTGAAGCAATGTCACTCCACAGCTCAATGTCTGCACTCCCTGATATGCTATCTGATGCAGCTGGAAATATAACATAGCCAATACACATGGTCCCCATGCATACACTTTCCCCTCTGTCACCATCTGCTCTAATACTCTTCCCCAACCAATAGGGAATCCATGTCCTCATCTATCACCTGCCAGAAGACATGCTATCACAACTGCTATCACCACACATCGCTGCTCATACTCGGCAGCCATAGTCTCCCAGCAAATCTCCCTCTCGACAATGTCCAGATCCTTTGCGTCACACTCAAACAGCCTACATAATGCCTCTCTACGTGTCACTGGGTCATACTCTACCATCTCCCCATGTATCAGAATGCGGAGGATGCGCCATACATCCTCTAGAGTCACTGTCGCCTCGCCAGTCGCCAAATGGAATGAGGAAGTCTCTGAATGCCATCGCTTTGCCAATGCGGTAAGCAATCCTGTGTTTGCCCTAATCTCGGGCATATATGTGATGTAATACAATCCCAGTTCAGCTAATGTGTCTCTCTCTATGCTCCTAAGTCTATGTCGTAGCATGAAACAGTCAAGTCGATTCTCCCGCGTGATCAATGGATATTGTTGACTCTGCATCACAATTGGGGCATCATTTTGTTAGTTTTAGGGTTTGTTCCTATGGGTTGCATATCCTCATTTTCATGCCCAATCAGGGTGTTTTCCATCTACATTGACCTATCCCACCCTTGTCCCCCCTTTTTAGCTCATTTGCATGCAGTTTCAAATCAAAACTAAAGTTTTTATGAACACTTGCGCCTGTGTAAGAGAAACTGCGCTTGTGTTAGGTGACTTGCGCCTGTGTCTTCCTACACAAGTGCAGAACTCCTTACACAAACGCAGGTTTAGATGACAAAAGTGCAGATGTCCATTTTGGTATCCCCTGTGGGCCCCGCAATGTCCTGTAAGCCATCAAAATTCATGAAATTCAAAACATGGGTTTTCGAGATACATACCGCTGCTCCTGCGTCCTCCGGTCGTTTGAATGTGCGTACACGTTCTCCAAGGTGATCCGCCGTTGGAATGTTCGCCATCTGTCTGCAAGTGTCCTTGTCCAGAGCAACAAATCCTCCTCTTTAGCTAGTGCAAATGAGTCATTTTCACCCTCTTGGTCCCATTTATAGCTCTTTGTCATTGCATAGATGGACGTGCGTCTTCTCCATCTTATGTTGGTCGCGGTCTTGTGCACCTTAAATTGCTTGTCCTTCATGCATCCGATCTCCGATTGTCAGTCCATTCGATCCTATCATTTTTATCGATCAATTGGCCTCTTTTCTGCATGTTTCCGGCCAATTCCTCGAGGGGGCATGCATATGTCATTATTATTGTCTGGGGCATTTTCATTATTGTTCTTTGAAACAACGCTTAAAATCGCATTGTCTCAAAGAGGGGCAAAATGTAGACACCCAAAAATGGTCAAACGCTTGCGAGGTCATACTTTAACATTTGCGCATTGCCTCATTTTAGGTTTTTGCATCGCATTAACATTTCTCCTATGTCACGCATTTGGTCTTTATCATTTGTGAACATCGAGTCATTCTTCTACATTCTTCAATCATCTCGTCCTCAAATTTGGTCTTGTCGACAACATTATCCAGTCATGATTTTGATCAATTTTATCCTGTCGCATCAATGTGTGTATTCATTTGTCAACATTGGACATCGTCAATCCTAATTAGGGTTTGGTCCTCTTTTCGATCTTGTCATCTGGTGATTAGTTTATCAATCTTGTCATTTTAACGATCGATTTGTCATCGATCGTTGTCATGTTCAATCTTGTCATCTTGCGATCAATTTGTCATTGATCGTGGTCGTTATCAATCTTGTCATTTTGCAATCTATTTGTCATCGATTTTTGTCCTCTTTTCAATCTTGTCATTTTGCGACCGATTTGTCATCGATCGTGGTCATTTCCAATTATGTCATCTTGCAATCTATTTTGTCAACCTTGTCATTTTGTGTCCGATTTGTCATCGATCATTCTTTGTCTCAATTATGTCAATTTGGATCAATTTGTCATTGTTCCTCGTCAATTGGCGCATTTAATCAATCAAATCATTTATCGCATTGGTCATTTATCAATTCAAAATCATGACATTAATTATCTTCAATCAAGACCTAATTGTCATTTTCGCATTTCTAATTCGTCTTCTAGGGTTTTATGATTTAGTCATTTAACCTAATTTGCCATTTCTTCCTCTAGGATTACTAAATTATTTATTAATCCTAAGTCTTCTTATTACAATTAAATCTTTATTTAATTGGCTAATTATTCCTCTTTGTGAATTGATTAATAAATGAAAAATTATTGATTAATTCACTAATTCCTAAATTCTAAATTCTATCAATTTCTAATTCCTAATTTGTCATCAATTTCAATTTCCTAATTTTTCAAATTTCTAATTCCTTTTCCCTCCTAATTCATCTCCTAATTCTATGGGAGTGACATTTCAATTTGTCATGAAATTGTCATAATTGATAATCAATCAATTTTGACATGAAATGTGTCATAATTTTTCATCAATTATCAATCAATTAAATTGTGCATGGAAAGTGCATAATTTGTCATAATTGACATATTGATTTGCAATTTCCATTTGAATTGCATCATGCCAATCTTGTCATTTATCCAATTCTTCTATAAATTGGATGATTTTCTTCAATCAAAGTCCTTCGAACCCTTCATGAACCCCGAATTTCTATCAAACTACCGAACTTTCGTTTCTAGTACTCTTGAGCTTTTTGCTTTCAATTGTGTGAGCACTTGTAGGTGAGATCCACAAACCCATTGAAGAGGAAAGAACAACAATGGAGCCGCATGGAAGAAGCATCCGAATTGTTATATGGTTTGCATGATATTCTCTTTTAGATGCTTTGTTTTTATGCCTCTATTGAATGTGCTTTGGAATTAGGTTCATTTCAATGAATGTTCTTTTGATTGAGTTATAATGTCTAGTGTTTTGATTGATATACTTATCTTTTGATGATTCCTAATTTCTACGCTACACTTTGAATGTCCTAATGCCACCTGTTAATCGGGAAAACCATTGTGTGGTTGTCCCTCCCAAACTCTGAGGAAAGAGGCGCATTAGATATGTGTCTTCATATGCCACTTCTAGGCAACCTAAGTGAAATTCCCTGATATGATCTCTAGGGTCTCCTTTTCCCCAATACTTTTCAAACTCAGGTGTTTCAAACCCTCTTGGAAAAGGTGGCATATGTAGATTCCTATCAAAGGGATAGGGATAAATATCATTTAGTGAAAACTGGGTAGTTTTCACACCACTAAGGAGTTGTTGGGCTAGATTCTCAACTTGTTGCCTCAACATATCAATGTCATTAGGAGGAGGAGGAGGTGGGGGATTTCCTTGATTAAGGTCATATCTGAAGTTATCTTGACCTCTTCCACCCTCATTACAACTATTTTTTTTCGATGCTTTCCATAATTGTGCGGTATCAAAATCAGAGGGTAGTTTGGCTCCCTCTTGAGCAAGTCTCAAAAAGTGAGCATCAGCGTTGTTTTTGAGGATTTCATTGAAAATTCGATTGAAGAGGGGGTTGTGTTGCGCCCTTTCTATTGCTTTAGGAGTGGGAGTACTAGGATTTTCATCATTTGCATTTCCTCCAAGGGCTTCTTGGAATTCATTGAGATTTTCCTCCTCTTCTTCTTCGAGTTCTAGTTGTCTAGTCCTTGATTTGATTTGAGCCATTTTTGAAAGTTGTTGTTGAAGTTTTAGTGAAAATGATTTTGAGTTGGTGATGGAATGAGAGATAAATGTTTGGTGAAGTGTTTAGCATACAGATTTCTAACACTAAAGGTTTGATGTTACCAAAGTCCTTCTATTAATTGCTTGTTGTTTTTGTTGACAATGTTTTGAGATGATAAGGTATAGCAAGGTCTAAGATGTGTTATAGACCAAGCTACCTAGTAATGAGAGGATTCACTCGGACTAGTTTTAACCTACATAGAAATGCCTCTTAGGATGAGTTTATCTTAGATGTAGAGACACTCTAAATAGTGATGTGTTGTTTTGATTCAAGCAATATCTTAAAAGAACTTAGGATAAAACCTCTCTATGTTTCGAGAGTTGAAATGGATTGATGATCTATGAATGTGAGAATGTGTGGAATGTTAACTTGAATAAAAACTTTGTGTTACAAATGGGACAAATTCTCCCTCTTCTCTTTCGGGGGTTGGTGGTTCTTCCTAAGCTATGTTATATGTTATGCAGATGTCTGGAAAGAAGACAGGATCTATTTTGCCTCCTTTGTTTTTATGATAACTCAAAGCTCTATAATGAGTAAAAGCTATGTGGTTGAAAGACTCTTGATCAAACTCGTTGGATTTTCCTTGAAGATATAAACACATGTGATGCAAGAAGGCTCTATGTGAGACAAAAATTTATCTATTGAGATAGAAAAATCTCCTCCTTTTAATGAAAGCCTTTGAGCTTAATGGTCTTTTATTCAAATTGATATGTTGATGAAGATTCCTCTTTCTCAAAATGTGAAGGATGGTCATATAGTTTGATATCTTGAACTTGCACTTTGTTTTTGATGTTTGTCAAATTTTGATTTTGAAAATTTTGTGTTGGATGAATACTTGTTTTTGAATTGGTTTTGATTTTCTTTGACAAGAAAACAGAGCAAGCACACAAACACACTAATGTTGCCTCAAAAGACACAAATAAGTGTGGGCTTAAATCAACCCAATCTTTGAACTTTTTGACCCTTTTTCAAATGTTTTTGTGTATGTTTTTCCAAAAGCCTGAAGTCCGATAAATTTATTACTGGTTTGACACAAAATGAAGACACTTCAAACACATTTTATCCCTAAGGTCAAATGGTCAGTTGCGATAATTTCAGCCCACATTTCTATATTTCTTCAACTTTGGTACTACATACCTTACGAATCCCACTGTAGCAGGTAAGGATGTGATATATTAAGTCTTGCGTGAGCATAATAGATAGATGATCCCTATGATGGGGGAGTCACCACTTTTATCAAGCTACAAGTAGCCTTTCAAAAAGCCTTGTTTCTACTCAAAGAAATATGTATGGTGAGTATCTTGGGAAAAAAACCATCTATGCTCTTGCACTGAATTTATCACAAATATTCTCAATCAATAGAACGGGTGGGTGTCTATATAAAAAGGTGTCTGGTAATTTTTGATGTTTTTGAACATAAGTTCATTCTACAGTGACTCACTTAAGAGCCTTGTAACTTGTGGTGGGACCTATATGTCCTTTCGGCAAGTTACACTATAGGAACAACTATACCCAAGGCTACAACTTTCGCTCACACTTGATTTCTATAGCGGCTCAAAGGACTTACCGTATGAGGTCATTCCGAAGAGTGATATGTCTCTTGGTAGACCTCTCTTAAAAAGATAAAATTTTGAGTGTTACTAACATTTTTCTCTTGCACCTAGGACCACGAAAGCCAAGGGAGAGGATAGTGTGTGTTAGAAGTAGGACCACTCGACAAACTTTGCACAAGTGTGCCAATCACAAAAAACACTTGTTATTTTTTTAACTGATTTTCATTACAATGTGATGTAACTATTTGGAGATGTTGCTTCAACAATCATGGTGTTCTTTTTAACTTCAAAGGCAAAATGTTTCGTAGTCTAAGAATTTGAAATCCTGGTCAACTAAATTGATAACACGTTTTGCTTGAAGTAAAAACTCATTTTTGAACATGAAGGAAAAATGGTTTGTTCTTTTTAAAATTTGCCCAAAACAAAGTGTGGATTGTGATTTCTTTTAAGTTTGATGCAAGAAATGAAATTTGTGTTGTTGATTTTAAGCACCAAAATAAAGATTTTTCTCCTATCTTGCAAAAAAGAAATTTTGTTGGGTTTTGAAATTGTGGTTCTTTTTACTTTTGATAAATGAGATTCTTTTTATGAGCCCAAACAAAATGTGTAATTCATTTTATACCCAAAAAGAAATGTGAATTTTATTTAAACTAAAATAAAAAGTGAATTCACTTTTAAGAAAACTTTGAAAAAGTTAGTAAAAAAAGTAAATCTACTTCCTAATCTAATTTAAAAACCTGCACAAAGAGATAAACAGTTAGCAAAAATGATTATGGTGGGCTTCTACAAGCCTAAATCCTAATTTTTTGGTTACAAAAACCCTTTTTTACAACTCTCTGTTACAATAGCGCTACTCTGTGTGAAAACAAAAGTGCTATTTAACATGAAAGTGCTAAATAACAATCAAAAGCGCCAAGAGAAACACAAACATGCTAAAAAAAGAGACAAAAGTGCTAAAAGAACTCTGTCAGACAGAATTAATTCTGTCAAACAGAGAGCTGAAAGCGCTAAAACAAGATACAATAGCGCTATTTAATGGTCAATAGCACTAAAAGATGAACAATAGCGCTAAATTACCCACTTTTGAAGGCACTAAAGCATGAACGAAGGCACTAAAGCATGACCTGTGTGTCAATTAAAACATGCAAAAAATTAGTAGTTAAAAAAAAAAAAAAGATATCGAGAGGTTGCGTATTCGATTCACGTTGGGTTCACCAAATGATGCTTTGCAAAAAGGATGGTTAGTATAACAAACACCAACAAACAAGCAACAAACAAGTGTTAGTGTTAGAAAATCAAAGATCAAACACTATCCTAAGCAAGCATATCAAGAGAGACACTAAAAGCAAAATAGAGAGCTTAACAAAGAAAACAAATGCTCTAAGACATCTCCAAATGCCTTCCACCATTCTTGTAGCTTCTCCTCCCTTGTTCTTCTCCTCTCCAAGTTCCCAAATGAGTGCAACTCTCAGTAGCTTTTTTCACTATTCTAGATGTCTTATGGAGGTTCAAGATTGTAGATGATTATGATAAAAGGCTCTCTAAAATTTACTATAAGTTAGATGCATACAAGTTTCCAGGATCTGGATTATGAAGAAATGAGCTCTATTTATAGGTAAAATGGAGAAATGGAGGGTTGAGATTGAAGGGTTTAAGATCCATGTGAGGACTTTCAACCCAATCCCAGAATGACAAATGTCAACAAGAGATGGGTTGAGAGGAGAGGGATAAGCATTAAATGCTTGACATGACTTGAAGGTTAACTTGGGAGGTAAGATTAACGTTGAGTTGAATGAATAAAGCCATTATCCAATAAATAATGTCTTTATCCAATGGATAAACTCTTGTGCAAGAGTTAGTGAGGATAACCATGGTCAAAACAATAAATGTTTGAAGAGACCCATGAGTCAAATGAAAGTTGAGTTAGAGGTAAAGTCTCTAACCATGGGGGCAAGTGGATTTAACCATAAATGGTTATGTAAGAGTCAATACTGGTCACGTAAGAGCCATTAGTGGTTTGAAAGACTTTAGGGGTTAGCTTGTTGAACACATAAAACATTAAATGTTGTTCAAAGACTTTGGAGGCTTTGAGAAGTGACTCCAAGTTGCTTAGGAATGTGACAATATTTAAGGGATGGATTAGGCTAATTAGGAATTATGAGAAAGTGGTTAGAAGGGTCTAGAAGGGGATTTAGGATTGCAAGTGGATTTGGTAGATGAGGGAAAATAGGATTTAAATTAAATTAAAATTAATTTATTTCAATTTGTGGTTACAACTTGCATTTGTAGAAGAATGCAAGTGGGGGGGGATTTAATGATTTAAATAAATGTTTTGTTTATTTATTTAAAAGAGGAAAGGGGATTAAATTAAATATAAAATAAATTGAATAATTTATTTAATTAATAGGAGAATGTTTGAAGATGAATTAATTAAATGTTAATTTAATTAACTGTTGGCTAGTGGATTTATTAATCAAATAAATAGTAAATATTCATTTAATTAAATGGACATATTTATGTGACTACATTTGCCCCTCTTTGAGATGATGCGGTTTATTACGTCATTTCATTGAAAGAAAAATAGGTGTGAAGAAATATGCCCCATAAATGTTCATTTAATGGGTGGTATGCCCCCTTGAGAGATGGGCCAATTTTTTTTGAAAAATCGGGCGATCTCTCGAAAAAGAATGAGATTCGGTAGGGAGGTAGAAGAGAAGAATTTAGCAATAATGCTGAAAGAATAGAAGAAATCGGAGATAACACAGAGAAATGGAAGAGGCTGGAAGTTCATGGGGACCACGACAGTGAGCATGGAAAAAATTAGGTTGAGGGCGGAGGGTATATATGGGGGTGAAGGGGTAAAAACAGGGTCATTTACATCCATCTCCACAGCGATTCAAAGCTCTGATAGTGACTTTTGTGAAAAAGTGAGTAGTAGTCAGCATGTCAGTACCGATAGCAGATCATTGACTAGAGCAGGTCCATTGATTCCAACGGCTAGATGACTATAGACCAGTGGTACGCTAATTTGAATTTTTGTTTTTTATGCATTTTTAAGTCTTTTTGCAACTGTCCAAGTTGAGTCAAGACAATAGCGATAAAACTGTGTTTTAGCGCTATTGTCACCTAAACTAGTTCTTTTGTGCCACTATAGCGCTATTGCATAGTGGTTTTAGTGCTATCACAAGGTTTAGCACAGTCATGCAGTTGTTTTAGCATGATTGTAGTTTTAGTGCGATCGAGTCAATATTGTAGCACGATTGTCTTGGAATGGCATTGTTGTGGTTTTAGTGCTATTGGTTTTGTAGCGCTAGTGTGTAGTTGTTTTAGCACGATTGTTAGCAGAATAGCGCTATTGTCTGAAAAATAGATGGCCCAGTGTTAGAAAAATAATCTCCTGATGCCGATGGTGGATGGATAGATAAGTTAGTTGTTCTAAACCATAGCAGCCCCGTTGAGACCAGGTCATTATGATAAATGTCTATTGTAATCTAGGTTTTCCATGATTGCTTACTTGTTGAGACCTGAAGATACTTGATCAGAGTATCTATTGATAGTCTAGGTTTAAACTTAAAAAGTTTGAAATAAAACAACTGATGATGATGCAAATGCATGTGATGTGTAGGAGGATCTTCCCGTCTTACAAATGCAAGAGAGGCATCCAGCCACACAGTAGTTGAGAGATTGGTTGACAGAGGCCGAGATTGATTGCATTGTAGCGACATGACTTTATGATGTGATGTACATTCTCGTGATTCAGATGAATCATGGCTTGATGACAGTATTAGCGAAGTGGTGGCACAACAAGACTTACACGTTCCATCCAGCTATGGATGAGATGACCATGACACTGGAGGATGTGTGGCAGATCTTGCACATCCCTATCTGAGGGGATATGGTGACATATGACCGAGCATGGGAAACAGGAGTTGTGCAATAGATATTTTCAGAGGATGTTTTTATTCATGTTGGCTCGGTAGCGTGGGAGGAGATAGTTGTGTTATATGAACCACTTCCAGTTGTGTTATCAAGAATTGTTGGGGGCCTTCTATGCCCTGATTGATGATCACATGGACTAGCTGTGGGTTGGGGCCAGGCTATAGAACAGATGGTGACTGAAGGGACCCACATTGCATGGGGACCATGCATTCTAGCACATTTATATCAGGATTTTCATGAGGTGGTGTATCGAGAAACAAGTTTTGGCACATTTATATTGGGATCTGCATGAGGTGGTGTACCGAGAGATGAGTACTACAATAATAGCATCTGCTAATGCTTGATGATAGTTCCAGTTAAGCACATTTGTCTACTCTGCAACACCTCAACTCAATACACCACATCAAAAGATGAATCCTTGTTCGTACATACACCACTCTCTAATAATGCAAACACAACCTCTACACCTAAATTACATGATTATACCACCTATTTATACAATTAATCAACCTTGACAACAAGGTCGACTAAACCCTCAACTCTTAATTACAAAATTACATCACATGATACAAAGATTGACCACCAGACCAATATAATCATATACATGATATAACATGGACCTAAATCAAATTTACAAATGCTCATCACTGTAATACCCTAAAAATGGTCATCTAAACCATAGGCCCCTAATCTCAACAACGTCACCAAGGTCCTAACCAAAGGCAATTAAATCAATCTTGAACACATTAATTAATTCTTTAATCATCAAATGTCACATGGAAAATTAATCAACCAATATTAATTAAATATTTATTTAATTAATTGATCATTCCAAGTAAATCATTTTTAAACAATTATCCTATTTATTTTATTGAATATCCTAGCATATTTAATTAAATAAATCAATTTGTCATTAAATAATCAAAAAGGGGAATTAATTTGAAAAAAAAATTAAAAATTGAGAAAAAAAAATCAATTGGAGATAATCTTGGAAAAAAATTTAAAAATTGATAAATAATCTAAAAATAAAGCAATTAAAACAATTAAATATTAAGATTGAATGAAATAGAGAATAAATTAGTATTTCCTGATTTTATCTTAATTTTAGTTCAATTTCCTTTAAAACTGAGAAAAGCCTCCAATCACATCAATTCACCTAGATTGTGCTTCCTCTTGGAAAATCTTGACCGCTCGTCATCATTTGATCTCAGTCGTTGGTTTCTTTCTGAATTTTCTATAAATTCTGGCTCTCATCTCTCATTCAAGGATCTTGGAGAACATATTGTTATTATGTTGTTTTTGCTCTAGATTCATTGAGAATTTGCATTGAGATATTGCATATTAGTTATTTCATATTTCTTAAATCATTTAGCTTAAATATTCATATATTGCTTAAATCATGTTAGATTAATCTTGCATAACTAGCTTAAATCTTGCATCCATTTAGCTCATATTCATGCTCATATAGATTTAAAAATCTTTCATTTAGGTTTTGTTTAGTCACTGGATAGCTTTGCAATTTGAGAGTAATCTAAACTCACATCTACTAGAAGGCAATGGGTCACTTTGTAATGGTTTATTATTCATTGATTATTAATTTACTAACCATGCATCTAATGACTTAATTGAAGTGTTGTGTATTTCAGATATAGATACAAGTTCACTTTTCATAGACACATTTTTGGCGCCCACAGTGGGGCCCATAATTCAATACTTCAGCCTCAAAATCACTTTTTTTTATCCTGCAGGTTTCATTTGTACAACTAATATGAAATATCATACAAGTGTATATCCTGCATCGTATGACATTCTTTCAAGGCCTCTGTTTTATTGTGCGAATCAGAAAATGGGCTTGTACGAATTTCTACTCTGAATATCTGATTCTGTACTTTGTCATTTTCTACTCATTTCTAACTTGTACGAGCAACTACTTTTGTCGTTTTCTTCTATTAGAATTGTCGTACGATTTTACATTCTGTTGAGTTAAAAAGCAAGTTTTATTCTTCAGGTTTTCTATTCAATTTTGATTACACTGATGCTGACCCTGGCTATTTATCTGTTTATTTGAAAAAAAATTATAGCCTAACCGGTTTCTTAAAGAACGCTTGTCAAAGAATTTATCAATCACACATATGCCTTTCAAAGAACAAAAACAACATGACTACTAATGTGTTATTTTTTGTAGGTTGCCTAAAGAAAATCAACCAAACATCGTGTATTCTTTAAATTCATTATCTAGGCAACTAACTTGCTATCTGGTTAAAGAACAAATCTGTATTTTGTGTTTTAAGAAAATTCTGAGAGGTAGGAGAGTATGCTCTTGTCTGTATAGACAATCAGAAATCCAGACCCTTGAGGCGTTTTCTTTAAGTTTGAGATTTGTATATCTTTAGCGGGCCTGCCCTCCCGAGGAGCTAATAACTCTATATTCATTATGGTCGGTGAGAGGGGAACGACCTAAGTGGGAATGGCTAAATGCCAAGTACTCCAACCCACTATAAAACAAATGTGATTTGATGAAAATCAAGTCAACGACAGTGCTTGGGAATAGCTCTCCTTTATACCTTTGGGTATATTAAACCTTGGTTCTCAAGGCCGAGAGACATCTTAATTGAGTTTATACCTCGACTCACCGAACAGACCCCTTACTAGTTCCAATTCAAATTAGAAGCTACCCAGTTCACCTCCAAAAGGGAGATAATCTTTGTGCAAGAGAGATAGTAACTCTCCCAAGATACTTGTATTTGTAGTCGGCTAATACGACATTGAGAATCCATTGCGTGAGGCTCAAGGGCCATATTTTGATTAGCTATTGGGTGTGTACTTGAGTCTACAAGCAAAGGTTTTCTTCTCTCACCAATTTCCATAGGGTTTGCATGTTGTGATTGGAGTTATTATTCGTATTGCGGGTTTTCTGTGTTTTTCATCCCTGAAACTAAAACTAGAATACCAAAACTGGAGAAAACAAATTAACAACTCAGTGATAAACTCTGTCAATGTCAAAAACTAGTCCTTGCCAGTCATTGAAAACTCAGAATTTAGCCTCTGTCCAGTATATAGTCATATGAGTCTTTTGATTTATCGTCCTATTTTATTTTTTGTGTCATACGATATTCCAGTAGTCCTAATAGTCTATCATTTGAGCCTTCATCCTGTGTTGTATGAGCCCTGATTGCTTGTCATTTGGCTTTGAGATTTGTCATTTGAGCCTCCATCTTGTGTCATACGAGCCTTGATTGTCTGTCGTCTAGTTTTGAGAATTGTTGTTTCATCCTGAATCATGTGTCGTATGATAAACCTTTGCACTAAATAGTTTGTCATTTCAAACATACCCATATGTCGTACGGTCTTAGGCAGCAACTCGTACGAAACACTATTGTCATCGTTCTAAAGCTGGTAAACTGTCGTCTGGTCTTGTAAAACCTATCTTACGAATCTCTAATTTTGTCAGTCCAGAGCAGTCAAACTTGCCTAAAAGTTTCTACAACGAGCATAAAATTGGTTATCATCCTCCTGAGCATAAACAACCTTGATAGTGTACCCCTGTCGTTGCATTGCACAATTTTTTCTATCATCTCTCAGCTAGTACAAACAACATCTTATCAAACCTAAGTTAACTTAGATAACATCCTACACAGGATAGATCATTCCTGAAACTAGACCAGATCTTAGTTACTTCTCTCAATCACTACGTTACATGAACAACTAGCTACAATTTGATCTTGACTTCTGCACCACATCTAGCTCTTGGTCTCGTCAGTTGTAAATGCCTA
Source organism: Cryptomeria japonica (assembly GCF_030272615.1). NCBI lineage: Eukaryota > Viridiplantae > Streptophyta > Pinopsida > Cupressales > Cupressaceae > Cryptomeria > Cryptomeria japonica. Next base: position 255,638,405 of record NC_081405.1, read on the forward strand.
TTCGAACCAAAAGTTCTCGCAGCAAAACAGACAAAGGAAAAGGAACATTCTTTTCATCAAATGACAATCCATTCTTTGTAAAAAAACTTGTCCCAAATAAACCATCATCGTCACAAATACTAGTTTATGATCTACCAATCTTTGGTCAGCCCCTATCTTCGACCATGTCTAGAGAAAGGCAAGAAAAAAAAGTTGCTAAACACAAAACTTATGACAATATCAGTATCCATGATACCAATAGTGATTCCTCGTCGAGTAAATATTAAGCCTCTGAACCTCTAGAGATCAAGATAAATAAATGTCAAAAGGATAAAGATTTCTGAAAAATGATGAAGGTTATCATGGCTAGAGAAAAAGAAGACTATTTTCTAGAACTAGCAAAACAAGGCACTAAACTTCCTACTGGTTATGATGTGGAGACCCTCTTCACTAAAGAGGAAGAGACACCATTAGGAATGGTAAAAAAACAATTACAAGCGTTACAAACTGAGATCATAGAACTGAAAAACAAGGATAAATCACCAAAACAATATTCTCTAGACACAATATGCCCATTCCCATTTGACAAAAACCTTTACATGCCTCCATTTCCCTCAAAAGTAGAAATGACTAAGTTTGAAAAATATGATGGGAATGCAGATCCTCAAGATCATATCTGATAATTTTGTGCTTTATGTATGGAGTTCATGCATGACCAAACGTATCTCATGCGCCTTTTCCCGAGAAGTTTAGGGGGCAAGCTATAGAATGGTTCTCAAGTCTACCTATGGGAATAAAAACTTTTAAAGAATTAATCCAAATATTTCTATAGAAATACTCCTATAACATTCATCTCCCAGTCACTATGATAGAGCTTTGCAATACCAAACAAAAAACAAGAGAGCCCTTTCTCACTTTTCTCCAATGATGGAGAAAGATGTTCTCTAGATATTCACGGACTATTCAAGATCTTGAGAAGATGGATATCTTTGTCAACAACTTAATCCCTTAATTGAAATATAGTGTCTAGATGCTAGTACATCCTTCATTCAAAAAAATGGTAGATAATGCCCTCAGAATGGAAGATGTGCTTATAAAAAAGGGAGATATATCACTTTGGAAAGAAACATTGCAAGGTTCTAGTTCTAAAGAAAAGAGCAAATACTGGAAATATGGAAAAGATAACAATAGAAATGTCCTTAACGATGGAGTGGTAGACACTATCAAAGTGAAAAAAAAATCAACAATATTTAACTTGGCTAGTGGCACACAAGCACTCAAGGTAGCTGAAACTGCAGCAGAAAATCCGCCAAAAAAATCAAGAGAATGGTTTAAAGAGAAACCTTGGCTTTCAAAGCCTAAGCGTGATTTTACTCCTCTAGATGAATCATATGAATTAGCTTTTAAAACTTAATTGGCAAATGATTTGATAACTTTTCTAGACAATTCTAGACCATATGATCCATAAATTAAAGCCAAATGGTGGAGAGAAAATGAATACTATGACTACCATCGGAACAAGGGACATAATACAAACAACTGCATGAAACTCAGACATGAAATTCAAGATCTCATCAACGTTGGCCAAATCATTGTTGGAAATCACATGACTAATGCTGATCATAAGGATTTTAAAGATCCCTTACTGACTTATGAACAAGGAGATTCCTCAAAATCCAAGGGAGGTGCTAGAGTCAATTATACCTACACTAACAATGACAACGTGATCAACATGATTGAATCTTCCCAACTTGAACATTGCAATATGATCATAATCAAAGATAAACAAAATCAAGCACAAACTGCTAATGCTATGACCCATGCTCAAAAGAAGGTTACTCTCCAAGGAGCTAGCTCCTCAACTTTCGCTCAAACAACATCAGACCTACCAACTCATTCAAATAGACAAACAGACATAATCATAGCCAAATCAAAATAGATGGCTTCATCATCCTCTCCTGGTTATAGCATTGTCAAACAATTGAAAAGAACTAACACTCAAATCTCCATTTTGGAGCTACTTAAGATTTCTTCTGCTCATAGAGAGATCCTGGACGAGGCTTTTCTCACCACTAGTGTCCCTAAAGATTTAGATGTAGATTGGTTTCAATCTATGGTGGGTCACTTGACTTTGCCTAATTACCTCACTTTCTCTGAAGAATATGATAACTCACTAAATCACCCACATACCCAGCCATTACACATTGAAGCTATGCTCCATAAACACTGAGTTAAATGTGTTTTGATAGATGGAGGCACTAGGTTGAATATTTGTACCTACAATCTATTGACACAACTAGGATTTTTTGAAAATATTATTGATCCAATAAAGAAAATAACAATCAAAGCTTATGATGAAGAAGAAAGAACCTCTAAAGGTTTAGTACTATTACCAATCAGGGTAGGACCTATGGAAAGAGATGTCATCTTTCAAGTCCTTGACCTTCCTCTTTCATAAACATATTACTAGGTAGACCATGGATTCACGAAATGAAAGCAATACCATCTATGTATCATCAGTGCTTGAAATTTCCTTATAATGGAGTTGAATTTAGTATTCTCGCTGATACAAGCTATACCTACAATGCATTAATGCAGAGTGCTGATGCTTTTGTTCTTCATAATAGAGCAACCTCTATAGCTAAAAGTTCAGAATCTTTGCCGAAAGATTTAGAGAAGAAATTGAAAATCACCAACACTGGCATGGATGGCTACAAGATAGAGCCTATATTCTCACTAATGTCTCTTCCTCCATCACCAAGACAATTGAAAAAACCATCAGAGGTTATGAAGCCACAAACTTCAACTCCAAAAGTTATTTATGATGGTCTCTTTATACAATCCTCTACTTCCCTTGTAGATGAAATAGAAGAGGATGTTGTTCTCAAATGGATTTTCAAAGAAGATAGTGCAAACAAAGAAATACGAAATTCTGAGATTTCCCCGACACAATATGGTCTAGGCTATAAGATGTTTCAATGCATGGGATATTCAAGTACTCGTCCTCTAGGCAAGCGTCAAGAAGGTATTGTTGAACCTGTTCAGTTACAAACTAAGTCTACAAATGATAAAGCTGGACTGGGATACGTTCCAAGAAAGTCATCAAATCAGAAACATACTTCTCACCATCCACTTAAGTGGAGGAAAAAGGTACTACCTTCAACATCACAAGAAATTAATACTCAACAAGCTCAGGAAGAGTGCGACAATGAACAAGAAGAATTGCCAACCCAGAGAGAGGAAGCAGATGGTAATCCATTTCTGATTGTATTAGCTATAACACTATAGGAAGTAGAAGTCCCAGAGGATATGAGAGAAGAAGTATACAGAATAAGAGAATTGTTTGCACCACTGAACATTCTGGTCACATATACTAGTAGACAACAAGTAGATTCAGAAACTGATTCAAATGAGTATGAATGGGGTCTAGACCATTTCTCAGATACATCTACTACAAAATCCCCTGAAGAATCTAGTGATATCATAGATGACACACAAGAGCTGATACACTTAAAAATACAAAAGGAAATAGAAGAAATTAGACTAAAAAGACAAGAAGACTATGAACAAAAGCTGGAGGAAGAAAGGACACAAGAAATTTCTTGACTTACTAACTCTCCCTCTAATGAGATAGGACAAATCAGGTATGGAACTACAAAAGAAGAATTAGAAGCTACAGAAGCAGGACTCGTCATCAATCTAGAGGAAGCTGAATGGAAAAGATGGCATGGATTCATAGAACTATCAAGGTTATGTCCACAAGCATGTAAAATACAAGTGATCAATGAACCAAATCATGAAGGAACTTGCAACATCAAAGATGTAGGTATCGATACTATATATACTTTTACTAAATCACTTGAAAACGAGTCAGAAACTTCATCTTATGACTTTGATAACTCAGACAAAAGCTCTATTTATAATGACAACTATTCAACAACATATTATGACTACTATGTCATAAATGTTGAGATATTGTATGCTGACCCTGTTACTATTACACCATGGTATGTAGTCTAGTCTAAAGTAGGGGATGATGCTAGGAGTTGTTCAGTTGGGTTAGGTCCAATAAATACTAACATGAACTTCGATAATCATGTTGTAACTCTTCCTGGTCTCAGGACACATATGCAAGGTAGTCTTCTGGAACTCGATTGGTCGGTCCGAAGTCATGATGATAGTACCGTGAGCTCCCTTGAACATGTTCAAACCTTATCTTTGATACATCTTGAACTAATTTACTATAATCTTTATAACCAACCTTTGAATATACCCATCTTCACCAATGACTACACACTAACCTGCTATCTTAATGTAGTGGAACCAATGAACTCTTCCACCAATGAGCAGAGCAAGAACATGACTGAAACAAACATCAAGTATCTCAGTCACAAAAATAAAATAAAATAAAATAAAATAAGAGATCTGATGACGAAAACCACATTGTGGCGGTGTCAGAATAAAAAATAATGAAAATAAAGGACGTACCTAAGGGTGAAAACCTCTTTGAGGCACCTGAAGGTGAGATACTTGATATGCTGCCAAGTCACTTCCAAGAAAGGTCTTCAATATTGATTGAACCAACTCAACCAATCAATATTGGAAGTCAAGAGATGCCACATATCATTCATTTAGCTCAATCACTATCAACAAAAGAGTTAAAGGATTTCAGCAACCTCTTTTCAGAAAAGAAGATCAACTTTGCATGAACATACTCCAGGACTAGATCTTGATCTCATCATGCATCATCTCTCTACTACAGTAGGAGTCAAACCAGTTAAGCAAAAAATTCATAAGATGCATCCTCATGTGGCATTGCTAGTCAAGGCCGAGCTAGAAAAATTGCTAAAAGTTGGATTTATCAAAGCTATAGACTATGCAGAATGGATATCAAACATAGTACCAGTATCAAAGGTAGACAAATCTATTAGAGTTTGCACATATTTCAGAGATCTCAACAAAGCTTGTCCGAAGGATGACTTTCCATTACCAAATATTGATATGATAGTTGATATGACTACTGGGTATGAGATGTACTCACTAATGGATGGATTCTCTGACTATAATCAGATCAAAATAGCTCCTAGCGATCAAGAAAATACAACTTCCCATGTGCATGGGGAACCTTTTGCTAGAATGTCATGCCATTTGGGCTAAAGAACGTAGGAGAAACTTACCAAAGAGCGGTAACTAGTATCTTTCATGATATGATGCATACGAATATGGAAGATTATGTTGATGACACTTTAGTAAAGACTATGAAGAGATCCACGCATATTCATGAGCTAGGCCCTATACTAGACAGAAAGGAAAAATTCAAACTCTGACTAAATCCAAAAAAGTGTGCATTCAGAGTGACATCTGGTAAATTTATTGGTTACATAATTTCAAAGAAAGGAATTGAGGCTGACCTTGGAAAGGTCCAAGCTATAATGGAAATGCCTCCACCCAAGAATATTAGTCAAATGAGAAGTTTACAAGGATGTCTTCAATCAATAAGGTGCTTTATATCTCAGCTAGCAAACAAAGCTCAACCCTTCACAAAGGTATTAAGGAAAGGAGTTCAATACAGATGGGATAAAGATTGTGAATATCTAAAACAAATCAAAGATTATCTTTCTAATCCACCCATATTGATGCCACTAATTCAAGGAAAACCATTGATTCTATACATATCAGCTATAGATACTTCACTGGGGGCACTTCTGGCACAACAGGATGAGAATAAAAAGGAAAGAGCCATATATTATATCAGTAGAAAATTGTTTTCTTGTGAAATGAAATATACAATCATAGAAAAGGCTTGTTTGGCATTAGTCTTTGCATCACAGAAATTAAGACACTACATGTTAGCACACTCTATTAAGCTGGTGGCTAATATTTATCCACTCAAATATCTTCTCAGTAAAGAAACGCTTACAGGTAGACTGGCTAAATGAGTCATGGTTCTTATGGAATTTGATATTGAATATGTGGAACGTAAAGCCATCAAAGGATAGGTTATTGCAGACCAACTTTTTGATGCTCCACTTGAAGATAGTCAACCTTTACATATAGAATTTCTGGATGAATCAATCATGCACCTTACTCAACAATCATGGAAGATGTTCTTTGATGGGTCTTTCACTCAACATGGTTTTGGTGCCGAAATACTTTTTATTACTCCTAAAAAATATTCAATCCCAAAAGCTTACAAGATTCTCTTCCCTTGGACAAATGACATTGCAGAATATGAAGCTTTGGTAAATGGGATCAAGCTAGCCATCGAGTGGAAGATTGTTGATTTACACATCTATGAAGATTCTCAACTCATTATCAACCAAATCAATGATCTATATTAGAGAAGAGATGAGAAACTAATGCCTTATAAGAGAATGGTGGATGATCTCAAGAAACACTTTACCTTTGTATCATTTTAGCATATCCCTAGATCAACAAATAGAGCAGTGGATGCAATGGCCACCTTGGTGTCTATACCATAGCTATAGGAATCTAATTTTTACTTTGAATTCCTGGTGGAAGAGTTACACCATCCTTCCTATGACTCTCCCAAGTCCTAGATGGTATGTTCTATTATTGGACATGACTCATCTCACTATAGCCACATTTACTCTTACTTGCATGACCAAGTTGTCCCTACTAATCTTTCTCAAAATGAAAAAAGGAACCTAATCCAAAATTCATCACGGTACGCCATCATTGCTAATGACCTATTTAGGCGAGGTTTAGATAGTACTTTGCTTAGATGCCTAGAAACTGAGAAGTCCCAACGCGCATTATTTGAGGTTCATGAAGGTGTTTGTGGATCCCATTCAAACGGTCTAACTTTAGCACGAAAAATACTAAGGGTTGGCTATTAATGGCCAAACATGGAGAAAGAAGCTATTAAATTTGATAAAACCTGTGAAAAGTGTCATCTACATGGGAACCTTATACACACTCCAGCAAGGGATCTCATACCCTTTGTTACACACTGGCCCTTTCAACAATGGGCATTTGATCTAATTGGTCAAATATATCCTGCATCTTCTAATGGACACAAGTTTATTATAACTTCCACTAAGTAATTCACTAAGTGGGTAGAAGTGGTTCCGCTCATCAAAGCAATCAGTAAACAAGTAGCTCTATTCATCCTTAATTATATCATCTATAGGTATGGTATACCTTCATCCATTATAACTGACAATGGAGGACAGTTCAAGAACAAAGATCTAAATGAACTCTATGGAAAATTCAAAATAAAATAACACTGGTCATTTGTGTACTACCCTCAAGGTAATGGACAAGCTAAAACATCTAACAAGAATCTGTTGACTATCTTACACATAACAGTAAATAAATCTAGAAAGGATTGGTATCTACGGCTCAATCCTGCCCTATGGGCTTATAGAACAAGTATTAGAACACCTACTGGGGCTACACCTTTTTATTTGGTGTATGAGTCCGAAGCAGTATTACCTATTAAAGTGGAAATACTATGTCTAAGAGTTTCTTTGCAAGGTCTTGCTACTAATGAAGACTACAAAATATCTAGATTGCAGGAACTCAAGTTGCTAGATGAATGTCGGCAAGTAGTATTTGATCATCTAAGAGCTTATCAAAAGAGAATGTCTAGAGGTTATAACAAATAGGTTTGACAATGAGAATTTCAGGTTGTTGACCTTCAACTAAGAGAAAATCCTAAGAATCAATAGTTTCGAGACAACAAAGGAAATTTTGAACCCAACTGGCTAGGTCCCTACATCATTACTATAGTCTTTGGCTCTGGTGCCTATCAACTCTTAACATCAGAAGGAGAACAACTCCATGAACCGATCAACACCATCCACCTGAAGAAATTCTTCACCTAAATATTCTCTACTCTAGCATCCTATACAGCTAAAAAGTCCTGAAGAAATCCTAAAAATTAGAAAAAGTCCTAAGGAAATCCAAAAAAAAGAACAAAAGGAACAAAAAGAACAAAAAAACAAAAGGAAAAAGAGAGAAAATGCCTTGGTGAAAACCTGGTAAACAGGCACCTTGGTAAAAAAAATAAAAATGAAACTCTGCCAAGCAGGTGAAAACTTGGCAAACAAGCACCTCTTGTACTCAAGTGCTCCATCTATCAACGCAACATTGACATTTCCGCTTTCTTGTATCTTTGTTTTGACTTGTACATATCTTTTAGTCACTTTTGTGACAACCTGGTTCTTTTAGAACCCTCATGGCTTGAAACCGATCACTGACCTAGTCTTAGGGTAATCGACTGATCAATTTACGTGTCCTAAGTGGTATCAACCAAGTCATCTTTACATCAGTGAAACCTGGTCATCCACTCTGAGTCAGTCACCTGTCTCCTGACTACTGAAGAATTTTATCACTGAGTACACGAGCAAACAACAAAACGAAAAAGAATAACTAAACAGTTTGAGCTATGCATGAAATTTTCTTTGTGTGTTGTCTTTTATATTGGTTTTTGACTATTATCCCTCTGAGTAACTTGAGGAAGTCTATCTTGACTAAGAGGAGTAAGGATTGGGAGCATAATATTTTCTTTGTTTTCTGCTTGTAGGAATGATTCTGATAATCTGGAAACATCTAATTAGCTGGGTGTTTGTGATAAGAGCCTTCACATTAAGGTGAAATCGCCACACATACCTCGACTTCGCTTATTTGTATGCTACAGGGAGGTTCCCATCATTTCTTTGTCTATTTTGAGGGAATTTCTTTATCATGTAATCTAGATCCCTACGAAATCTATCCAAGGATATGAATGAAAAAAGGGTCATTGCGAACAAGATAATTAATATTGCACATGAAAAGAAAGGAACTCTAAACTGCCTGCTATGTTTGTTAATGCCCAGTGATGAAACTTAAGCATTCCAAATCCAGTGACTAGGTTTAGGTTGCATTCATTCTAAATTTTATGCATTTAAAAAGTAATTTCAGCATGATAACAATGATCTCTTTATCTTTTGAATGAGAGTTTGAAGCTTCATCATTTCTTAGCTAAGTGGTCTCTTCTTCATCATTTCTCCGATCAAGTACTTGTGTATTGAGATGTTTAGCTGCATACATAAGCATTTTATATAGATCCATACATTTCATTTTATACTTATTTACATTTATCTTATTACATTGAAAAATTAAAAAAAATTGCATTACTCGCTGCTCATTCTCATCATTCATTTGCATTGTCATTTATTTGCATGAAAAGAAACAAAAACAAACATTTATATTCATTTGCATTACATCCATACTGAACAAATATGCATACATATAGAATAAAGTATATAAAAAAACATCTCATAAATCGATCGACACAAGTACACTGAAGTCAAATCAAGCTCTCGTATATAAAATGATCAAGTCTCAGGGTACAAAATAATGTCAACTAACATATACAAACTCCCATCAGAGAAAGAATCGTAAGGGCTACAAAAAAATATCAGAGCTAGAAAAAGAAAATCTAGCTCTCTGCCTCTCCCTCATCGCCAAATGGTGGAGGAAGTGGAGCCTGCTGACCCAGATCCTGCCTAGGTGCCCGACCTCCCTCCGATCGAGCCATATACTGAGAGTACAGTACAACCTACCGTGCTACTGGAATTGCTACACTATAAGCTGCAACATAATAGGCTGCTTGACTCATCTGATGGAGAACCTCCTGCTGAAGAGCATCTCGCTATGCCCTCATCGCTACCACCTGATGATCGCGCTCTGCTCTGAGCTCAACTAATTGAGGATCTCTCTCTTCTCTAAGGTACACCAATTATCGGTCTCACTTCGTTAGTTGTGTCTATGCCACTATCAACTGTGACTGCAAACCCATTAGGTGTGCTCTCATCAACCGCACTGCACCAGCCCCTGATCCATCGCAAGATCTTTGCCTCCATCTTCGCCTCTATTGCCTCTTCCATCTCCACCTCCCGATCCCCCCTGCTCCTCTCTCCTCTATCAAACATGTCTCAGAGCTTCTCTCTCCTCCTCTCCTCCACCCTCTACTACCCTCACTCCACTAAGTCTCACCCCAATAGCCCCTAGGGATCCACCCTCTCCTCTCTGCTACTACCTACCACCAACTAGTACCCTACTGCTACTAGCACCAGGATCACCACCTACGGACCTTAGAGCCTTGACTCTTTGTCCCTACCTCTGTCTTTGTCCCTGTGTCTATGCAGGGGCATCATCCTCTACCTCCTCTATGTGAGGTGCCTACTCTATTGGATTAGTAAATCTCAAGAAAGGGTGCTACTGAAACCAATCCCTATACTAGAGAAATACCCCCGCATTTGCAATATCATCTAAATAATCCCATCTGAGCCACTGTAACCTAGTCAGCTCCTACATGCCCAAGGTGTATGATAGCCTTAGTCCCCATCCCTGCCTCTCCTCATCTGCATAACGTGTGTATGCAAAACTCCTGTGAGATCACCTGAGGTCTACCATACTACCTCATCACTCGAGAAACAACAAAATGCTCGACTACTGGCATTGATCTACCAATAAGAGTTCAGGTCATGAACAGGTCTTTACGCACAACTCTCCAATCATCCCATGGCTCCAAACCCCTATAAGGTCTCCATATGATAACTATAAGATCATCTAGTTGTCATCTCCAATAATCTGTCTTTCCCAGATGGGGCTGCATAACATATCCATAATATTTGTAAACAATAGGTTGTTGTGGATCTCTGGCCTCATCGACAATTAGTCTGCATATTGGGAGATGCTCCCAGACCCATACCTGTAAAATCAACACCCCAATAGCAATACTCTTCCCCTCCTGGTAGACGATCTCATGCATCTCACATTAAATGTGTGTCAGTATACATGAACCCCATCCTAATCTTTGGGGGTGCTCAACAAGTCTCTCTAGCATCCTGCCCCATCCACATAAAAACCCCTATTTTCCCTTGTCTGGCATAAGAAAACAACCGATGAAACCTGCCAAGATGCAAGCCAGTGGAAATTCCTCACTGTATCTAGTCATCATCTCATCCTAATTGATAGACCATGTTAGAATATCTACATCATGGAATACCTACCTTAGGGCTAGAAGGCCAAGATGTTGTGCTAAATCATAATCTACCTTATCCCCAGCAAAAGGGATACGAAGAATCTTGTAAAAATCCTTGGGAGTGATGGTCATCTCCCCAACTGGCAAATGAAATGTATTATGCTCTGAATGAAACCTCTCAACTAATGCAGTGAGCATACTGTGATTCACACGGATATTAGGCAACTCAAGAAGATGAGTCAAGCCACATGCATCAAGATGTGCCCGATCTATATCTAATAACTGACGAACTAATTTCATCATAGGTGACTATACATATTTGAATAATACATGGGGCAATCGAACCTACAAAAAAATCAAACAATGGCGCATCAAGAAACATTCAAAATTAGCCTATAAAGGAAGTAAAACATTATGCAAATCTAACTACATCAACTGCAAAATCAAAATTTCAAGTTTACACCTTCAAAAATGCTCACTGTTTTTCAAATGACAAAACATAATAGAGGAAGCAACTCGTACGAGTCAAGAATTAGTCTCATGCGACAAAGCAGTCTGATCCGACACAGGACTAGCCCTAGAATGACAAAATGGGCTCTTTTGAAGGTTCTCGTACGACAGAAGGATGTATGCAGAACAACAAAACTAGTGACTTTAAACGATAAAACAAAATTGATTAGTTTATCGTACAAGACATGATCCTTCCTCGCACGACAAAACGATGAAACCCGACTTCAATATGCCAAAAAAATGAAACAATCAACAAAAATATTCAATTTTGAAATGATTAAAAGGCATAAGATTGATCACTTACCACTGGCTCATAGTTTTGCGGTTGATTATATCATCTCTGGCACTCGAATTGATGCTCATGTGTAGGAAACACCATTTTTCTTCACAGAAGGCTTTTTGAATTTTCAAACTTGGAGGGTTAAAATGAATTGAAAATGACACCTTTACCCCGTATATAGCTGAAACCCTAATTTTTTAACTTATTCTGATGGACATGAAAATTGTACCCTTAGCTAATTTACCCGTTCTGATTCCATTTTCGGGATCAAAATCGAAATTCGAGATCATTTTTCTAGTCAATTTCCAAAATTTGGACCACTTAGTGCTTTTTCATCAAAAGCTCATTCTTTCTTCAATTCGCACTTAATTTCTAATGAATCAATGCTAAATCTCAATTTATTCTACAAATCAACTTTTGCACTCAATCTCTTGTGAATCAACGCCAAAAATTCCTCTGAATCATTTGTGCTCAAATAACTTATCATCGCTACAAAAAAAAAATTTGCCAACAATCATTGTGCAACCCTCGCTATCTTTTGATTTCGCTCCCAAGGGGGCATACTCATGACCTCAAAAATGAGAATTTCTTTCAAAAATATTTTCTACAAGTCAAGAAACTAAGCTTCATTGGATCAATCTCTAGGGGCATATCAGTTTCATCGCTTCAAATCAAGTTGATATTGTCTTCATCTGAATCAGTCTCTTAATGTTAATCAATTTCATAGCTTTTCATCAAGCTAATTTTTTCCTTTAAAATCAATCAAGGGTTTAAAGATTTTCTTTAATCACATGCTCAATCTAAGTAGGTGTTTAGTTTCATCGCATCAAATCAAGCTAGATAGTTTATCTTTTCTCATCGTATCTTGATCCATCAATTTTAAGATTGATTTTATCTTCGCTCACTGTGTCTAGTTCAGTCAAGTTCTAGATCAATAAGATCTGCTTCTTGATCAATCAAGTTCAAGTTCGGTATCTTTGCTCTCTATCATTCCTAGTTCAATCAAGTTAGGGATCGATATCACTTTAATCAACTCTGTTCAGTTTCATCGCTTCAAAACAAGTTGAACACCTCGCTCTTCATCTGGTTCATGATCTATCAAGTTCAAAACTGGTATCTCCTAGACATCAAATTTTCTTTGAACCAATGCATTGCTTGCACATTAATTCAAAGAGGGGAAAATGTAATACCCTAAAAATGGTCATCTAAACCATAGGCCCCTAATCTCGACAACATCACCAAGGTCCTAACCAAAGGCAATTAAATTAATCTTGAACACATTAATTAATTCTTTAATCATCAAATGTCACATGAAAAATTGATCAACCAATATTAATTAAATATTTATTTAATTAATTGATCATTCCAAGTAAATCATTTTTAAACAATTATCCTAATTATTTTATTGAATATCCTTTCATATTTAATTAAATAAATCAATTTGCCATTAAATCATAAAAAAGGGGAATTAATTTTTAAAAAATAATTAAAATTTGAGAAAAGAAATCAATTGGAGATAATCTTGAAAAACAAAATTAAAAATTGATAAATAATCTCAAAGAAAGAAATTAAAACAATTAAATATTAAAATTGAATGAAATAGAGAATAAATCAGTTTTTCCTTATTTTATCTTAATTTTAGTTCAATTTCCTTTAAAACTGAGAAAAGCTTCCAGTCACATCAATTCACCTGGATTTTCCTTCCTCTTGGAAAATATTGACCGCTCATCATCATTTGATCTTAGTCGTTGGTTTCTTTCTGAATTTTCTATAAATTTAGTCTCTCATCTCTCATTCAAGGATCCTGGAGAGCATATTGTTATTATGTTGGTTTTGCTCTACGTTCATTGAGAATTTGCATTGAGATATTGCATATTAGTTCTAATTAATAAGAAAAATAGGCTTTAAGGACCTGAAACCTTTACATAGGAGCATAAGAGATCATCAAAAAGCATCCAGATCTGTTAGGAACAACTTACAAAAAGACTAGAAAAAACCCAGTCAACCGAAAGGACAACAAAAGAAAGGAACAACATAGCAGAAAAAAATAGAGAAAACATAGCCCAACTAAAAAGACTTAAGCAGCTCCTCCACCTTATTCACCAGTTGATCATAGTTTTCCGTGACAACTTTGAATTCTTCTAGGTCCTTGTTTGGCTTTTTCTCCTTCTTTTTACCTCTGGTCCTTGTTCTAGGTCCTTGCACTTCTCCCGTGCCATCCATGTCAAGTTCAATCTCCAGGGAATCCTTCTCCTCTTTCATTTTGTTGATGAGGATTTTTGGGTTTCCAGATGAAGCCTTCAGAATATTTAAGCTTTGTTCTGCAATTCTTTTAAGGCTTTCTTCAATTTTATTGAGTTTTTTATCAATTTCCTCCATTCTTTGATCCATACCAATCTCATTATTTTTCCTCTTAGTAAGGTCTTTCTCGATTTGCTCGAACCTGGGGTTAAAGGAGTCTCTGATCTCTTTGGATTTAGCAATTATTTTAGGCAGATGCTCAACCTGTTCTACCATTGACTTGCCTCCGCCAAAACTAATAGTCTCTAGATATTGCATATTAGTTATTTCATATTGCTTAAATCATTTAGCTTAACTATTCATATATTTCTTAAATCATGTTAGATTAATCTTACATATCTATCTTAAATCTTGCATCCATTTAGCTCATATTCATGCTCATATAGATTTAAAAATCCTTCGTTTAGGTGTTGTCTAGTCACTGGATAGCTTAGTAGTCTGAGAGAAATCTAAACTCATATCTACTATAAGGCAATGGATCGCTTTGTAATGGTTTATTATTCATTGGTTATTGATTTACTAACCATGCATCTAATGAATTAATTGAAGTTTTGTGTATTTCAGATACAGATACAGGTCCACTTTTCACACACACAATCACCACTGGAAATCATGCCAAGATCAACCGCATAACATGAAGAACATCACGGGATCAACAAAATCACCAAAAACTCGCACAACAATTAATACAGATCATCAAAACAAATAGGACATAATTAGGAAACACTAGCAAGCATGTTAGAATCATCAACAACATCTACACCAACACCACTTATCAAATCTTCATCGATCAACATCTGAACCTCAAGAACACTCAAATAGCAGCAACTGTCACAAAGAAAGATAACTTGCAAAGCACCAAATCATGGACCATCTAAAATGAAGATGCAAGAGAACATCCCAAACACTCTCCCAAAGTCTTGGGTCAAGATCTGATTACACCAGAATATACCAGAGGAAATACCGAACTCTGCAAAGCACTGATCAGAAAAACAACTGCAAATTGGATCATTTGATATGATCAATTAAGCTTCCTAGATCATTGAAACCAATATAGAAAGATATAATGACACTAGAAATACTCCATACACCAAACTATGATCCCAATAGACCAATCTGCAATCACCGGAGTAATAAATCACAAGAATATGTTGACATCAATGACAACAACATATCCTAGCAGCAGCAATGTCCAATAGTTATCAATTGATATTAAATTATGTATGCTTAAGCTTTGAAACACCTTGAATACATAATAGATTATTTGTTGCATAGAACAAAGAATTAGATGTTGTCAAAGGATATGATGAAGCATTGTGAGAGGGCATGGGTTTTGATGTAAGGACTATATAGTATCTTATGTTTACATAATTATTAAATCATATTTTTTCAATAAATTACTAGATATATTTCTACATAAGTATGCTACTATGTGAACATATTTTTCATGAAAGAGGCTAAGATGGGTGTAAAGAGATGAAATTATTTCACCAGAGCATTAAGTTGGAAAGGATATTTATGTTTCTTTCTAATTTAGTTCTCTGATGCAGTCAAGGTAGGGAGATCCAATGAAGGACTTCCCATCCTTATATCCTAACACAAACACCATGCAAGATATACCAGTAACCAGTAACACAACACCAAATAAAGAAAAAAGAGCAATCTGTAACAACACAATATACATAACCGATAAATAGTATAACAACTCTTTAATAGTTTGATGAATTACATTTTCCACATGCTGGACCCCAGCCTAGTATTACAAACAATGCTTACAACACCAAAATAAGATCCGCAAATCATCTACACATCAATTCAGCCTCCAGTAATAGTCTGTCAGTTCAACCCTATTCTAGACCTCATCCCTTTTGGCTTCAGGCCTATCGGACCAGAATCTCCCTGGTATCTACATCTTCACTCGATCTCTTCTTTCTCTATCTTTTGTCTTCTATCTTCTATCTTCTGCCCCTTCAAATGATTCACAAAACTTATCTTTATATTGTCTGCAAATAATAATAACTTGATCAAGTTGGTCCAAAGACCAACTGGTTTATAATGAAACGTGCTAATGTCAACATGTCAGCTCAAATCACTACGAACATCTCCAAAGTGCATAAGACATCACGCAATTCTTTGGGAACATTGAACAAGGCACAAGAAACATAACTCGATGATCTGCAAGTCATGGAAATCAACCGTAACCCAATTCAACTTCGCTCAACACTCTGTAAGACTAATCGGTAAGAACACATCAACACCGGGCCAATATTGGAATTGATATCTCATCAAAATTAAATCCAAATGCCATGAATCTCAAAAATGATAAAGACCATGAACTCAAGGAGATAAATCCAAATCCACAATGCTAAACTCTACAATGTGAAGAAATGCCACGATCTCCAAGCGATTCCACTGTTAACTGCTCAAACCGCTAAGAACTACAGCGGTGCTCCTGCATCAGACTCTTAGGATTAATTAAAAAGTGAGTCCCATCACTTGATTTAGTTTGGCGATCTATCAGTAGGTACTTGAAGCTACCTCAGGAGTTCGGTGATCTAACTTCAGGTTCCGGTTGCCTCTCCTCGGTGACCTATCGGTCCAACCTGCAGCCTGCCTCAATCAATGATCTATTCAAGTCTTCACCCACTAACTGCCTCAAGCTCAAGCTCTAGGATCACTGATCTACTTGCAAACCTTACTCTTCCTCATGTTTGGTGATCTGAACAAGTCCACAAGTTGCCTCAACTTCCTTTCCAATCAACCGATGCATAATCGGGTCTTCCTCCAACAAAAGGTTCACAAATTAGCTCTGATACCATTTGATGTAGTCAAGGTAGGGAGATCCAATGAAGGACTTCCCATCCTTGTATCCTGACACCAACACCATGCAAGATATACCGGTAACTGGTAACACAACACCAAATAAAGAAAAAAGAGCAACCGGTAACAACACAAAATACATAACTGGTAAACAGTATAACAACTCTTTAACAATTTGTATAATTACATTTGCCACATGCTGGACTGCAGCCCAGGATTACAAACAATGTTTACAACACCAAAATAAGATCCACAAATCATCTACACATCAATTCGGCCTCCAATAATAGTCTGTGAGTTCAACCCTGTTCCGGACCTCAACCCTTCCGGCTTCAGTCCTACCAGACCAAAATCTCATCAGTATCTACATCTTCATTCCATCTCTTCTTTCTGTAGCTTCTATCTTTTGTCTTCTGTCTCTCTGCCCCTTCAGATGATTCAAAAAAATTCTCTTTATACTGTCTACAAATAATAATAACTCGATCAAGTTAGCCCAAAGACCAACTGGCTCAAATGAAATGTGCTAACGGTAACATGTCACCTCAAATCACTAAGAACATCTCCAAAGTGCATAAAATATCACAAGGTTCTCCAAGAACATCAGACAAGGTACAAGAAAAATAACTTGATGATCTGCAAGTCACGAAAATCAACCACAACCCGATTCAACTTTGCTCAACACTATGTAAGACTAACCAGTAAGAACACATCAACACCAAGCCAGTACCAAAATCAATATCTCACTGGAATTAAATCCAAATGCCATGAATCTCGAAAATGATAAAGACCACGAACTCAAGGAGATAAATCCAAATCCACAATGCTAAACTCTCAAACATGAACAAATGCCATGACCTCCAAGCAATTCCACTGGTAACTGCTCAAACCAGTAAGAACTACACCGATGCTCCTGCATCATTCTCACTAGGTAAATGGTTTTCATCAGAAAACTTGAGTGAACTAATTTTATTTTTTTTGAGTGAAAACAAGTGCTGCAAAGAAGTATAATATGCAATTGCAAGGGTAATTAATTCACCCAAAAGTGGAAAGGCAAAGAAATATTTTCACTCAAATGTGGAAATTGTTTTCACATGAAGTATCAAATAATGGAGAAGAGATAAATGCAAGTAAATGAAAAAGATGAAAGCATAGCTAGAGGTGGGAGTTAAGTGGAATGAACATTTCCATAACCAAAGAATAATTTTTTGGCCAGGTTCAAATGTTTTCACGTGAGTAGCAAAGGAAGGAAAAGAAGGGGGAATTTATTTTTGCAAATCAGACACAAAGGAAAAGGACAATTGTCAGTTTTAAGAACAATCAAAAAACTTCTCTTTCTGATATATGTTTTCTTTCCCTCCCAATCATACCGGTTTTGAATTTTGAGTATTTTGCAAAGGAGTAGAATGATAGTTTATAATTTTTTGATTGAAGACTTTTCCTAGTGAATAAATGTGTTTTTCTTTTAGCAATGTAAACTAGTTTATGAGCAAATAGTGAAATGGTTGCAAAACTATCTCCAAGTGTATTTATTTGATTTCATATGAATTAAAATATCAAGGGTTTTTTAAATTTGTCTCTACAATTTTCTTGTAGGTGTGTGACTATGTGTATGGGTTTCCTTCAAGGAAGGAATTAAAATTTTGTATGTAGGTTGCAATGAGTGAGAAAAAAGGTTTGGATCTATAAGAATGATCTTGTAGCAACTAAAGGGGTTGCATTAATGTCAAGCATTGATCTCATAAAGGCTTACTAATTTGGATATATTTGTTGTTTGAAGCTGGCATTTAGGACCTTACATTCGATTCCTCACCCAATGGATTAGGCACTTGATAGGGAGAGTAGTGCAAGGTGGTTGTCAAGTGGCTAGCATGTTTTCTAAGTGAAATTTCCTTACTATTTTCAAGGTGTAGTCACCAAAGATAGAGTGCAAATTAGCTCAAAGGCAATTTAACAACTCACCTTGTTCCACCTCCCTATGTAAAACTCTCCTTGGCTACTCAAGGGCTTCAACTCCATAATCACTCTGGAATGGTAATCCAACTCCTTACTCACCCAATTAGCATTAAATCCTCTATTCCTGATCTACTCTCTAACTGCACAAGGACTCCCCTTAGTGAATTATGAGTTTGAGACAAGTTTTGTTTCCTTGGGTGTTTTTGGGTCTTCTACGTTTTGGAGTGTAGAAGCCTTCACAAGTGCTGCAACCTAAATTTTGGAGCCTTTCCCACCAAAAAGGTTAAATTCATAAAATAAAAACTTGTTTCAACTATTATTGATGAACTTTATGCCTTACATCCTTCATGTTTGTACCCAATTTGACAAAAACTCAATTTTGAGGCCTAAAATGGGCTACAAGGAATTAGCCCTCCATTTGGGGTTTTGTGCTCACCCTGCTCAAGCAATGGACTTCCAGACTAAAAGCTTCACAAATTTGGATACCCTTTTGTGAATACTTGAATATTTTCTAAGGTTTAGGGTCCCTTAAGCCTTCTCTATGACTGTCCCAAAAATGGGCACAAAAAGGAGGGTTTGGAAGGGTTTTGGAGGCAAGAATCAATTTGCAAATTGGAAATATTCAAAGGGAATCATGAAACCTCTTTACTACCATGTCTCATGCTATTTAGACCAAGATGAAGTATTTTTGCACCCTCAAAAGGTTGGAGAACAAGAATTTACAAAAATGCTCACAGGGAGTGAGCAACATTGACAACTTTTAAATCTTGCTTTCTACAAACACAACTTTTGCATGAGAACCAATTGCAATACAAAGCATGTGAATATGGCTATAATTAATAAAAATAAATGGATCATTTTATGCCTACACAAAAGGCATTAAGCAAATTACAAAGCATTGGAGTATCCGTTGTCAACTAACTGTCACTGCACTTTCCTCTTTTCACTATTTTTTTTCCCCTTTATCCCTGCACTTTCACTGTTAAAACTCTTTAGAAAAAGTCTATTTTGTTCTCCTTAACAAGGCTCTATCTTCAATGGTTTATTTATCTTCATACCTATCATTTTGAAGGAGAAGACTACATTTATAACTTCAAAAGAAAATGTAAAACTCAGTCCTAGTTGACTGTGACAGCCAACTGGCATTACAACCTTGCCTCAAAGATCATTGATTGATCTTGGAAACTTCAAACAAATAGATAAAACCAAAATAACTCCTTGTTCTTGTTTGCAAGCAATTAGAAGGAGGTACAAAACCTTACAAGCTCCAATGTATTGTGGAGAGTAGGCTAATGAAAGGAAATTGACTCTAAAACAGTGACTCACTGTCTTTTACATTATTTTCACAAACTAAGCATGGAATCATTATCCTTATGGATTAGAAATCCTCTTTTCCTTGACATACAACCTTAAACATAAAGGCAAGTCTATTCAACTATTAAATGCACTTGCTATAGAAGAGCAAAGCATCAAATTTCTTCAAGACCCTAGCCAAATGGCACACTTGCCTAGGGCTCCATGGCCACAAAACTCCTTGCACCTGCATTATTGAAGACAAAACATGTATTTACATAATTTACAAGTTGACCAACTGGTTCTTTGGAAACCGTGAACATTTAGGACTTCAAGAAGCCAAGTTGGTTAAGCATCCTTGCCAATTTCCTAGACAAGGCAGTGAAACTATCAAATCAAACTAATTTTACTACAAACTCAAAACTTGATAAAATTAGATGTCACTAAAGGGAAAAGCTTAAGGAAACATAATAGAATCTAAAAATGCAAGAACAATACGGCCAAGTACAACAGGTGTATGGACTATTGTTCACATGAAGTTAAAAACTAAAGAAAAACCAAGTAAAACTATTGCAAACTTGGAAAATGCTTCATAAATCATGAAAATCAACCCTTAAAATGGTTCAAAAAGGAGATTAAATACCTTTCCCAATTGCTTAGCCTCCTGTATGGATAGGTACATGTCCAAGAGCGCTTAAATTTGACATTTTGATGCCCAAATGACAACTTTTGGTGCCTAGAAAATGCAAGATTGACCTCCAAGACTAACAATCACCTAAAAACACTTCTCACACCTAAAACCCAAGTATAAAACATTTCTAAGAACTTTTAAAACAAAAACCACATTAAAAACTCATTTTTCCACCATTTTTGCCAAGCAACACCAAACTGGCAACTTTGAGCAAAAAGATGAAAACAAGAAACTAAAACCACACAATGAGTTCAAAACTCATCCAAACAACCTAGAACAACTTCAAAAACATCTAAGACAACTTTCCAACTTAAAACTAACAAAAATCCAAAAATCAAACCTATGATGAAAATGAAGCTGGGAATGAAGCTAGGTGCTCCTCCACCATACTCCCCCGGTGACAAAGAAGTCATGTGACTCCTTTGGGAAGAAAAGAGAGAGGAATAATAGCCTTGTTGAAGTCACTTTTAGGTATCCAAGTGGCTTCAGAAGTTGGTTGATCTTTCCACTTAATCAAATGCTCAAGGTAGTCATGCTTTCTGGTCTTTTTGATGATTCTGGAATCAAGTACCTATTCAGGAATGGGAGAAGAATAAGATGGGAGAGATAGATCAGAAAGGGAAGTTGAAATGTCTGAAGCTCTTTGAGTCTCTTCTAGAGGCTGCCCCTTGAAAGGTACCAAATCTGCAACATTAAAGATAGGAGACAAGGAAACATTAGCAGGTAAATCAATTTTATAAGCATTTGGACCATACTTAGCCAAAATCTTGCAAGGTCCAATTCTTCTCATCTATAACTTGGTAGGAACTCCCTTTTGCAATCTAGACTTATTGAGATGTACCATCACAAAATATCCAACTGAGAATTGGACATCCCTCTTAGAAGCATCCACCCTTGCCTTGACTCTTGTTGTGGTGTCCTACAAAGACTGCTTAACCTGTTCATGTATCTCTTTTAGAGATCATGCCATATATTCTATTGTCCCACTAACATGTTGCAAGTTAGTCACATCATGTAACTCAAAAACACCTCTTGGATGCATACCATAAACAATCTCAAATGGACTCTTACCAATGGATCTGTTTACACTGTCATTATAGGCAAACTCTGCTTGTGGGATGAGTTGATCCCAGCTTTGGCCATACTCCTTAGTGAGACATCTGAGTAGATTACCCAATGTTCTATTCACCACTTCTATTTGGCCATTTGTTTATGGATGGTAAGCTGAGCCAAAAGACAAGTTAGTACCCAATTTCTTCCACAAAGTCTTCTAAAAATGACCCAAAAACTTAACATCTCTATCTGATACAATGCTAGATGGCAAACCATGTATTCTGACAACTTCTTTAAAGAAAAGGAAAGCAATATGACTAGCATCATTAGTAGTTTTGCAAGGTATAAAGTGAGTCATTTTACTAAATCTGTCAACAAGAACAAAGATACTGTCATGCCCTATTTTTGTCTTTGGTAAACCTACAACAAAATCCATGCTGATGCACTCCCATGGCCTAGAAGGAATGGGAACTGGCTGATATAAACCAGCATTAGTGCTATTACCTTTGGCCTTCTGACATACCATGCACTATTCAACATACCTCCAGACATTTCTCTGCATCTTAGGCCAGTAATAAAAGTGTTGAACCAACTCTAAGGTCTTATTGAGACCAAAATGGCCACTCAAACACCCATTGTGTTTCTCTTGGATGATATTTTCTCTCATGGAACCTTTAGGAACACATAGTTGTCCTCCCCTGAATAACAATCCATTCTACAATGTATAGTCAACATACTCACTATGGAAATGATTCTCAAAAGCAAGACAAACTTTATAAGTATCAGCAAAATCATCATCATTAGGATATAAATCTTGAAAGCAAACAATCCCAATACTCTTAACTTACATCTCTTGAATAGTCAACAATATCCTACTTAAAGCGTCAGCTACTTTGTTACATTGGCCTTTCTTGTGCTTAAGAGTAAAGGTATATGCTTGTAGGTACTCTACCCACTTCACATGTCTATGGTTGAGTTTATCTTGAGAATTTAAGAAACTGACTACTTGGTTGTCTGTATACACAACAAATTCTTTAGGAAGCAAATAATGCCTCCACTTCCTGAGTGCCTGCACCAATGCATATAACTCTAAATCATAAGATTAATACTTTTTCTTTGCATCATTTAACTTTTCACTAAAGAAAGCAACCGGTTTATTATCCTGACTCAAGACTGCACCTACTGCAAGATGACTGGCATCACATTCTATAGTAAAGAGTTTATCAAAACTAGGAAGGATTAACACTGGTTGTGTAGCAACTCTAGTTTTGAGTAACTCAAACCACTTAGTAGCTACTTCTATCCATTGAAACTTGACCTTATGACCACCCTTTATTATATCTAACCTGGGTGCACAAATCTCATTGAAACCCCTGATAAACTTTCTATAAAACTGGGCTAGACCATGAAAACTCCTAACTTCACTAGCTGATTATGGGGTTGGCCAACTTGTTATGGCTGCAACTTTAGTTTGATCCATCTTAAGATCTCCATTGGACACAACAAAACCAAGATAGACTAGCTCTTGCTGCATAAAATCACATTTTTCAAGATTTATGGTTAACTGCTCATCAGATAGTCTTTCCAAAACAATAGCTAAGTGTTTCAAATGCTCCTCTTTAGTCTTACTAAAAATGAGAATATCATCTAAGTAGACTACCACAAACTTACTGAGGAAATCCTGCAATACTTCATTCATTAACCTCATAAAGGTACTGGGAGCATTAGAGAGTCCAAAAGGCATAACCAACCATTCATAAAGACCCTCATTTGTTTTGAAAGCAGTTTTCCACTCATCACCCTCTTTTATTCTTATCTGATGGTAACCACTTTTAAAGTCTATTTTGGAGAAATACCTCACACCCCCTAAACAATCCATCAAATCTTCTATCCTGGGAATAGGGAACCTGTACCTTATTGTGATTTTGTTGATAGCTCTGGAGTCTGTGCATAGTCTCCATGTGCCCCCTTTCTTAGGTGCTAACACAGTGGGTACGACACAAGGA
Source organism: Cryptomeria japonica (assembly GCF_030272615.1). Classification (NCBI taxonomy): domain Eukaryota; kingdom Viridiplantae; phylum Streptophyta; class Pinopsida; order Cupressales; family Cupressaceae; genus Cryptomeria; species Cryptomeria japonica. The sequence continues at coordinate 255,662,287 of NC_081405.1, forward strand.
CTTATACTCTTTCTGATTAACCTTTTCTCTAACAACTCTTGAATCTATCTAGCTACCTCTTTGTTTTGTTCAGGAGTCATCTTATATGTTGCTTTGTTTGGCAAAGAAGCTCCTGGTATAAAGTCTATTTAATGACTAATGGCTCTAGGAGGGGGTAATGTTGCTGGTTGTCCATCACTGATGATGCCCTTAAAGTTATCAAGAATTTGTTGCACTTCTTGTCGGATCTCTACTTGTTTTTCTTTCTTATCCTCCTTAGGTTTCACTACAAGTGTATAACCAATCGCATCTCCCTCTTTCATGGTTTGGATGAACTCTTTTTCATTGACTAATAACACTTTAGGTGCCTATGGTTTGTTGTTCTCTATCTCTTCACTAAGGGACTAAATTTTGTAGACAATGCCATTCTTTTGAAAGGAATATGTGTTTTTTCACCATCGTGGTGTGCCCTTTTGTCAAATTGCCAAGGTCTACCCAATAGTAGATGGCAAGCATCCATGGGAAGGATGTCACATAGTATCCTATCCTTATATTCACCTATATTAAAGTCTACCCATGCTTGTTCATTCAATAGGACATGTTACCCCTTGTTTAACCAGGTTACCTTGTATTGTTCACTGTACTTCATTCTAGGTAGGTTCAATTTGCTAACTGCCTCCTCTGAGATAATGTTATCTGTGGAACCTGAATCGATAATCACCTTACATACCTTGCCCAAGATTTTGCACTTTATCCTGAACAATGCTCTTCTATGAGACACTTCACACTTGTGAGGTTCTTGCATCAATACTCTCCTCATCATTAGACTCTCACCATCTTCGGGTGCTAGGTGCATTGCTAGAGTTCTTATACTACATCCTTCCTCCTGAACATAGTTCATTCTCTTTTCACCTCCATGGGAAGAACTAGGCTTTTCTGAACACCTATAAGAAGGATGACCCAATTTCTAACAGTTGTAGCATTTCATTGTGGAGAAGTAAGACCCTCTACCTAGGCCACTAGACCTACCCCTTCCTGGGTTGCTTGATCCCCTTCCCCTATAATTAGGTTTTCTCTGAGAATCCCTGCTTTGCTCTATAAGCTTAGATTCCCCCTAGGACCTTTGATCTATGTGTCTTCCCCCAAAACTACCTCGATGGCCTCGACCATCTCTGCCTCTTCCTCTACCTCTATTATGTTGCTCTTGTTTCTTCCTACTCCTTTCCTCTACCTTAAGTGCAAGTTGATAGCACTTCTGGACTGTTTTAGGGCGCAACAAACTTAACTCTTCCTATATATTCCATCTCAAGCCATTGAGATACCTAGCAACCTTGACATTTTCATCCTCTTGGATCTTTGACCTAAGGCATAGCTTTTGAAACTCGTCGGTGTAGGTATTGACATCTAACTCTTTTTGCCTAAGGTTTTGCCTTTTCCTATGAAGTTGTATTTCATAGTCCTCTGGAATGTAAGTCTCTTTGATCTTGGTCAACATTCCCTTCCAAGTTGCTATGGGATTTTTGCCCTCTTTCTCACGTTCATCCTGAATGAACTTCCACCATGTTAAGGCAGCTCCTCTCAACCTGGATTTAGCCACCTTCACTTTCTGGGCCTCGGTCACACCATCACACTCAAAATGGTTCTCAAGCTCCTCAATCCACTCCATGACCACTTCTGGGTACATTTTACCACTAAATAGTGGGATTCCTTCTAGTGTTCTCCCACTCATAGCCTTCAAGGCTTTCAAAAAGGGTTCATTCTCTATCATAGGGTCTAGTATAGCGGTTTCATCCTCTATAGCTATTAGCTTACCCCTGCCTTCTATTCCCTCTATCTTATTGCTGGCTTCATCTACCTTCACTTCTACTTCACCCAACTTCTACTCTAAAAGGTCTAGCTTCACTCTGAGTAACCTATTTTCTTCTTCCTGGTCTTCCACTTTCTTTGCTAATTCTGCATTTGTCACCATGGTTGCCAAATCGCTACCTCTTCCCAAGTGTAACTGAGCTTTGATACCAATATGATAGGGAGAGTAGTGCAAGGTGGTTGTCAAGTGGCTAGCATGTTTGCTAAGTGAAATTTCCTTACTATTTTCAAGGTGTAGTCACCAAGGATAGAGTGCAAATTAGCTCAAAGGCAATCTAACAACTCACCTTGTTCCACCTCCCTATGTCAAACTCTCCTTGGCTACTCAAGGGCTTCAACTCCATAATCACTCTAGAATGGTAATCCAACTCCTTACTCACCCAATTGGCATTCAATCCTCTATTCCTAATCTACTCTCTAACTGCACAAGGACTCCTCTTAGTGAATTATGAGTTTGAGACAAGTTTTGTTTCCTTGGGTGTTTTTGGGTCTTCTACGTTTTGGAGTGTAGAAGCCTTCACAAGTGCTGCAACCTAAACTTTGGAGTCTTTCCCACCAAAAAGGTTAAATTCATAAAATTACAACTTTTTTCAACTATTATTGATGAACTTTATGCCTTACATCCTTCATTTTTGTACTCGATTTGACAAAAACTCAATTTTGAGGCCTAAAATGGGCTACAAGGAATTAGCCCTCCATTTGAGGTTTTGTGCTCACCTTGCTCAAGCGATGGACTTCCAGACTAAAAGCTTCACATATTTGGATACCCTTTTGGGAATAATTGAATATTTTTTGAGGTTTAGGGTCCCTTAAGCCTTCTCTACGACTGTCCCAAAAAAGGGTGCAAAAAGGCAGGTTTGGAAGGGTTTTGGAGGCAAGAATCAATTTGCAAATTGGAAATATTCAAAGGGAACCATGAAACCTATTTACTACCATGTCTCATGATATTTAGACCAATATGAAGTATTTTTTCACCCTCAAAGGGTTGGAGAACAAGAATTTACAAAAATGCTCATAGGGAGTGAGCAACATTGAGAACTTTTAAATCTTGCTTTCTACAAACACAACTTTTGCATGAGAACCAATTGCAATACAAAGCATGTGAACATGGATATAATTAATGAAAATAAATGGATCATTTTATGCCTACACAAAAGGCATTAAGCAAATTACAAAGCATTGGAGTATCCGTTGTCAACTAACTGTCACTGCACTTTCCTCTTTTCACTATTTTTTTTCCCCTTTATCCCTGCACTTTCACTGTTAAAACTCTTAACAAAAAGTATATTTTGTGCTCCTTAACAAGGCTCTATCTTCAATGGTTTATTGACCTTCATACCTATCATTTTGAAGGAGAAGATTACATTTATAACTTCAAAAGAAAATGTAAAACTCAGTCCTAGTTGACTGTGACAATCAACTGGCATTACAACCTTGCCTCAAAGATCATTGATTGATCTTGGCAACTTCAAACCCATAGATAAAATCAAAATCACTCCTTTTTCTTGTTTGCAAGAAATTAGAAGGAGGTACAAAATGTTACAAGCTCCAATGTATGGTGGAGAGTAGGCTAATGAAAGGAAATTGACTCTAAAATAGTGACTCACTGTCTTTTACATTATTTTCACAAAATAAGCATGGAATCATTATCCTTATGGATTAGAAAGCCTCTTTTCCTTGACATACAACTTTAAACATCAAGGAAAGTTTTTTCAACTATTAAATGCACTTGCTATAGAAGAGCAAAGCATCAAATTTCTTCAAGACCCTAGCCAAATGGCACACTTGCCTAGGGCTCCATAGCCACAAAACTGCTTGCACCTACATTCTTGAAGACAAAAAGTGTATTTACATAATTTAAAAGTTGACCAAATGGTTCTTGGGAAACCTTGAACATTTTAGGACTTCAAGAAGCCAAGTTGGTCAAGCATCCTTGCCAATTTCCTAGACAAGGCAGTGAAACTGTCAAATCAAACTAATTTTACTACAAACTCAAAACTTGATAAAATTAGATTCCACCAAAGGTAAAAGCTTAAGGAAACATAATAGAATCTAAAAATTCAAGAATAGTATGGCCAAGTACAACTGGTGTATGGACTGCTGTTCACATGAAGTTAAAAGCTAGAGAAAAACCAAGTAAAACTAGTGCAAACTTGGAAAATGCTTCATAAATCACAAAAAATCAACCCTTACAATGGTTCAAATAGGAGATTAAATACCTTTCCCAATTGGTTAACCTCCTGTATAGATAGGTACATGTCCAAGAGCACTTAAATTTGACATTTTGATGCCTAAATGACAACTTTTGGTGCCTAGAAAATGCAAGATTGACCTCCAAGACTAACAATCACCTAAAAACACTTCTCACACCTAAAAACCAAGCATAAAACATGTCTAAGAACTTTTAAAACAAAAACCACATTAAAAACTCATTTTTCCATCATTTTTGCCAGGCAACACCAAACTGGCAACTTTGAGCAAAAAGATGAAAACAAGAAACCAAAACCACACAATGAGTTCAAAACTCATCCAAACAACCTAGAACAACTTCAAAAACATATAAGACAACTTTCCAACTTAAAACTAACTAAAATCCAGAAATCAAACCTGTGATGGAAATGAAGCTGAGAATGAAGCTAGGTGCTCCTGCACCAGTACCGATCTATGATGCTTCTGGATCTGGTTCAAAAACAAGTTTACAAATCAAAATATCATTTCCTTTTCCTGTTCTTTTCTTTCTTATTTAATTCGTTTCAATTGTTGTATCTCCTTGGTCATTAAAGGTCCTAGAGGATTTATTTATCTTAGTAAAAGTTGAATCCAATGGGATTACGATTGAATATGAAATGCATGAAGAATCCCTATATATCTAAGAACTATCCACCTTTTGTGAACCTCCATATTGTTGTTTGTCACATAGTTATCAAGTATATAGGTCTAGAGCTAGGAATACCCCCTTGAGTTTGGTGGAGCTCGAAGTGAAGAAGGTTGACGAAACCTTGTTGATTTAGCCCCATTCACCTAGAGAGACTAATAGGTCCCATCATCAAAATGAATGTTAGCAAGAAAAATGGGGACAAAGACCAAAGTTCTATCCCCAAGTACTTTTTATGTGTTGTATGTTATAGTCTGAACTCATTTATACAAAGAAAGAAAGGAATTGATTCAAACAAAATATCAATTAATTTACTAAACATAAAATGATGTCACACACACACACACACACACACACACACACACACACACACACATACTCACACACACACACATATGTCAATTGAGTACATCCATATATACTTCTATATCCTTTTATAACAAATATGTTCATTATATATCTTCCTTTTTACTTTCCTATACTTATCATATATACTTTACTATACTCCTTATCATCATCATTGTACTCTATTACACATATTTTTTCTATGCATATATCTAGAGGATGGTATGCGACCAATATATCTTATCCCTATCCTAGATGGTATCTTTTGAATCTCAAGTTGTGTGAGCTCCTTGTGGCAAAAGGCAATAGGATTTCCTTGACTGTGTTTGAACTAATCACTTTCCTACCAACACTTTCATCATGTGAAATTTTGTAATATACATTTAATACTCATGCATTTGTGAGCATGCCGCCATAAGCCACTCATTTTCTCACACATGTGTGAGCTTCAAGCATGTAAGCTTGAATCACTACCATGTCTCCACCTCATATTTGTCTCATATGTTAAAGGCCCACTCCCTTTCTCACACATTGTGTAGCCGCCTTATTTATCACATATCCTTTTATAGCTATCTTATTTCTCATGCATGGTTTATTCACACATGTTTGATCACATCTATATCTTATACCCATATAATTTCTTAACCCTATATTTTTCCCATGTGAAACTTGTCACAATGTTGAGGCATATCAATCTATACCCACTCATAGAATCCTAACTATTCATTAACTTCATATCCTAGCCCTCCATTTTCATGACCAAAAATCTATAATTGGGATGTCATTTCCTTGATCCACATAGCAACAAAAGATCATTATGCCAAATTGATGTTACAATCTTTAGAGCTAAATATCTCCTCATATTTTTATTATTCTAGTTTGTTAACAGATCCACACTTCAATCTAGCATAACTAGCTATCAATTTAGGGGATAAATCAAGCACAAATAGGGTGTACTTGACTTCCACACAAATGAAGGAACACCGTAAACAAGGTATATATTTCTTTGTGTTGCATTGGTTACTTATTTTTTAATTTATTTGTTTTCTTGTCTTCATCGTGATTTATGTACCTGGACATGTATCTTTAGTCATTTAGGGTTGGATCACAGATTCACCTCCAACTCACATGTATTTGAAACCTTATCACATTATACATTTATTTTTGTACTTTACATGAATTATATTCTTATATAACATTTATAATTATTTATGTTAATTTACTTTTCCCCAACTTCTACTTCCTTCCATGTTACAAATGGAACCAATCATAAGGTGATTATCTCTTCATTAACACCCCTATGGTAATAATGATTACACTTACCAACATATAAATTTATCACTCTTATTGGATATAACATTATCACACAATGTGACATTATTCCATATGTCAAATGATAAAATGCTTTAGCACTTTCTAGAAATATAATTTTCTAACCCTACTTTGTCTCCTTTTTCTTATGAGCATTAGCAATTAAATCTTGCTTGCATTATGATCATTTACACTTACATGAAAAAAGATACAAATCACATTTTTCTCTATTTTTATAATTCTTATGGAGTACACATGCAAAAGAATGAACACACATGTTGACAGGTTCTATTACTTTATATGAACATGCATATGCTTTTATATTTAAATTATTCACTTGCATCTATACTTTTGATTGCTTACATACTTTAAGATACATGATCAAATATCTAAGATTCAAGGACACCTCAAAGTGAGAAAAAATGAGAGTGTGAATTCCACATACCATTGTTGATTCCCATGTTTTCTCATTTTAAGAAAATGTCTACATATATTTATATTTAAGAATTGGTATTCGCTAGCCTTCACTATCCAATTTGCACATCTTCCCTCATATTTGACAATTCTTTATTCATTTTTGCATAATTTTCCATTAACTCATATTTAATACTTTATTCATGATTAGACACTTATTTTCTACATGAAAGTCATTGCCTCATTATCCTTAATCAATCCCATAGGTACAAAATCAACCCTATTCATGAATCTTGTTGCCTTGTTATTTGCAGTCAATTCCATAGGTACACAGTCAACTTCATACCTACAAGATCGACCTAGAAAATTATATATATTATATAAAACTTAAGAAAAAGTATATACAAAGAGGATCCAATTCTAATCAAAGACAACTAAGTTTTATCACTACATTTGAACAATCCATTTTCTTTCTTAAAAATACATATATATCTCCCATCACATTTAATTTTTTAGCTTAAAGTTTGTTATTGAATTATCATGTTCACAAATAATCACTTATTTAATCTAAAATAATTTAAATTTATATACATCTTATTAAATTAATCTTAGCTAAACTTTAAAAAATCCATTTTCGTATACATATATAAATCAACATAAAATTAGAATCTTTCATTAACTATGAACATATATTCTTAATGATTTATAATATTTATTTATATTAACTATATTCTTATTTATTATCATAAACTAAATTAAATTATTTATAATTGTTTGTTTGTGCTAAATTACCTTGTTTGTAAATTTATAACTAATAACCTTCATTTCCATAAAAAAATCCATAGGGTTCATAAATCATTTTTCAAGTTCAATGACTTTTTGTGGCTTTATGCCATCTTAGCCACAATGCTCCTTAACAAAATGGGCAACTATAATGTATTATTACATAACAATGGAAGTTGAGCATACTGCACTTACATCTAAACAAAAATTAATGCATAGATATGAAAATGGTGATGTGGCTTGTTTTTGCATACATGGTATTGAACTATATTTTAGATTGTAGACATCTTTTGAAAATTTATATAGTTAAAAGAATGAGTTTTTTATTAGTTTCTTTTATGTAGAGATATTATAATAATCTATATAGATATCTATTATTTTTTATTATAATATATATAGATATTAATTAATATTTTATTTAAAAAAATATTTAATTACTTTATATTTTTTAATATACTTTTTAAATTTTTACATTTTATGACAATTAGTTTATAATATATCTGTAATTTTTAGTTTAATTTATTTAAATAAATTATTTATTATAATTATTTTATAATTAATTGAAACACATTTTTTAAAAGAAAACATAATTAATTAATGTTTAAAAACATAAATCATTTGATAATATTAACTTCATCATTATATAATATGATATTAAATTATATCTATTATAAAGATTTTACAATTTTAATAACTTCAAAAAAAAATATACTCATAAAAAATAAATACAAACAAAATATTATATATTATATATTAAATATTACAACAATATATTAGTGAAATTAAAGCTACTTTAAACCCAACATATCACCATAGCACTTTTTTCTTTCTTCATCTCCTATCATATGCTTCCCCTTTAAGGAATACACCATTTCATCTTCAAATAATTTATTCTCTAAATTAAAAACTGTGTACCATCAAACTCTCTAATTACAATATATTTATTTTTTTGGATTATTTCGACTACATAATGATTATTTAGCATTGTATAATTTTCATGTGATCCTGTCACACCTTATCATATTTTCACCTTTTTAAATTCCTTAATCTTTCCATGTCTTTGTTAGAAAATATCTCATTAAAATATAAAAATATCAATATCTATTAAAGGTGCAAGTCATACAAACAACCAAAACAGGGTTAGGTATAGATAATGCATTGAATACTAATACCAAACTAATGTTTCTTTATCTGTGAAGACAAGTGTTGGCATAGAACATGAGATTGATTTTTAAATATTCTATTTATCATTAATAGTTGTTGTATCATAATTTCAAGATATGTTTTTTTTAATTGTTGACTTGTTGTCCACCATTCTTGAATTTTTAGTATCTTGATTTAGGGGATTAATAGTCATATTATAAGTTACGATTTTTTATTAGTTTTTTGGAAAAAATGTTATATATTAATAAATAAAAAAATAATATACAAGAAAAAAATAATCTAAAAAATAGTTTGATCAATTTAATAAGTTTGGAAGACCCAATTCAGATTGAGAACTAAAACACATTACATAGATAACCAAATCAGATAAAATAGTTGTAAGTCAAAGATTTTGTGAAAAACCAAACTACAACAAGAAAAACATTTACTTTTCTTTGATAATACAAAGAAGAGTATAACTTATGATTGATAATAAGTTTATCACATTGTAATTATATTAAAGTTATTAAGAACAACCCGAAAAACTAAACTATACAATTTCATAACTAGATATAAAAAGTCATACATTTAAGTTAGACATGAAACATAAATACATCTTTTCAAAAGACTTTTATTTTATAAAACCAATAGCCAGAAAAATATTAACTATTATTTTTAACTATATTATTATCTAAATATTTATTAACTTTTTGTTATAAATAAATCTTATTAAAAATAATATAATATTGACATTTGTTAACTAGCTGGGTAGTACCGGTAATGGAGACTCTTTTAAATCGGTTAATACGAAAGGAATATCGGTATTAAAAAGTTTTGATATAATGCAACCGGCAACCGGTTGTGGTAGCTTTACTATATTCTGGTAACTGAAATCCTGCTCCCCAAGTTTTCATGATATCCGGTTGTGGGGGTAGTTTTTTAAGGTTTCTTCTAGATTTGTCTTGTCCCTCTACTCTCAACTTTGGCCTCTATGAGGTTTGTACTATGGGCAGACCCTTTTCCCTTTGGATCTTTGGGGGGTCCCTTCTTATAGCCCCAACTTCTCTTGTCATTGTATTTGAGCAAGGACATAAGGTTTTCTTTCTGATTTTTTCCCTATTGAACTCTTGAATCAGTTATCTTATTAATATATATCAGTGGCTTGCCACTCTTGCTTAAAAAAAACATATACTGACATTTGTTTTAAAAACCAATATAATCAAAAGATAAACAAATAAATGTAGAGCTCTCTATTTTTTATTGGTATGAACAAAAAATGATAACTTATAGAGATATTATTTTGTTGAGAAAGCTCAAAACATGGTCGCCCATGGTTCCTCAAATTAAGCTTCTACAATTATTGGAGGGTCATGAAATTTGATTACAATCACCCAATGCATGTGATGCAATTATATAAAAAAACAAGTGGGCCATCAAAACATTAGTAATTGAGTATGTCTGATCGTGACAAAGCACTTTGTTTGGTACTTGTGGTCCACTCTCACTAGATAAATATATATATGCTTTAATGATGACAACCATGGACAAATAAGCTTTTAACTTAGATATATAAAAAATGTCTCTTGTATTTAGTATTTGGCAATGATTTGGTGGAAGTAGCAGCCCTGAACTCAAAATCAAGCTCATGAATTTCTATAATTGTCTTTTTTAACATCTTCCAAATTTGGTATAACAAGAAACAAATAGACCATTTTCATACTAATATATTTTTTTCCCTATATTAAATTATGAGGATATAATTATGATAACTAAATTTTGATATAAGTAATTCTTGATATTATTTGTTTCATGTTTATGTCTATTCAATATATTAGATGTATTTTTTTTCTGAAATATTTATTAATTAAAAATAGTCTAAATTAGATTTCCTTTTTAACAAAAATAATTATAATTCTATAAAAGATTATTGACTGAAAATATCATCTATATTGAATAAATAATTAAATATATGAATCTTTTGAGTTGCAAAGTATACATTTTTTTATGGCAAATGGTGTCTTATTATTATGCAAGAAATCATGGATTAGGTAATTTGGATGTTTTCTTAGACTATTTACAAATTAAATACTATCATTTTAAATCAATAAGTTTATTTATCTTTCTCACTATACATACATACATACATTTGAATAAAATAGAATTAGATTAATATTTTATTTTACCATCATTTGGAGATTCTCATTAAATTAATGATATATAATATCTGTTCTCTATGTTTGTGTTTTAAAAATATCTATAATCATATGTTAGATAAATACTCTTCTAGTGGCAATCTAAGAAAGAGGAACCTAGATAGAACACTAAAAATTCAAGTTTGGTCCAAACTTAACCAATATTCTAGATTATAGGGTGGTGAATAAGTGATTTTAGTAGCCAATTGAAATTGCTAAGATGAATTTTAATTATTATTTCAAATTGAGAATTGTGATAATTCTTGATATTATTTGTTTATTTATTGTTTATGTCTATCCAACATGTTTGAGATATCTTTCACTAAAATAATTATTAATTAAAAACATTGTAAATTAGATTTCCTCTAACTTTTATTTTAAAAATAATTCACTCAATACATTGAAAATTTTAATTTTCAAGTAATTATATTAATTTGTAACTTTATAAAAGAGTCTTGCCTAAAAATGTCATCTATATAGTTTAGGTAAGTTGAATAAATAATTAAACATATCAATTTTTATAAGATGCAATTTATACTTTTTATGGCAAATGTTGTCTTATTATTATGTGAGAAATCATACCTTAGATGATTTGGATGTTCTGTTAGCCTATTTAGAAATAAAATACCATCATTTTAGATCGGTATGTTTATTTCTCTTCCTCCCTATCTTTTTTATCTTTTAATGTTTTCTTGAAACTATAAGGTGGATTAGAATAAAATATAATTAGACTAATTGATGGGGTTCACCTAGCTTGCTCAACACTTCACCTAGTTGGTGTTGCTCAATTTTACCAACTCTCCAGGCCTAATTGCATTCTAGACCTCCAAGTCCTTCTCAATCTCTTCTAGGGCTTGCTTCTTAACCATTCCAAGGTGATTGCTTCAAGTGTTTTGGCTAGGAACCTCATCAATTCGCAATGCTTCCCCTGTGCTCAATATGGCTTTCTTGGCTTCAATCTTGTCAAATTGACCTCCCACTATTGTGAGTTGATGCAGAGGTGTGGAGGTGGCTACTAACATGTTTTGAATGCCTTTTGGGTCCATTTGAGTTTTTCAATCTTTTCCTTCCTTACTGATTTTACCATTTTGCCTAGGAAAGGGCTATAAGGAATGAGCTCTATTAGGCCTCCTAAATCCGGTTTTCTAGGGCTTGAGAGAAAACGGTCCAAAAGACCCCCTAGCAAGTTTGGATTTTCTTCAAATTTACACCTAACCTCAAGTGATTTTTGTGGTTTTGGATCCTTGTTCCATCGTTCAATATCCTAACCCCAAAATGAGGATTTTCAAGGGTTTCTAGGCCTTCTAACCGACAGTGACTAGTCAAGTTGGTGTTTGGGCATAAAATGACTTTGTCAAGGCTTTCCCTTGCATTGGAAACTCTATCCCAACTTCATGGACCCCTCCAAAATATTAGATGGTGGTTTGGCATTCACCCCTACACTTTGTACATAAATTTCACCCTGTCTCCTCTAGTCGGGTTGCTCTTGGACTCGCCTAGAACAAGGTAACAGTCACATTAAATGTCATCTCCAGCCCTTGTCCCTGCATATGTACACTTTACAAGTGGTTTCCCTTCATGTCCCAATAGGCCGTGATGGTAGCACGTGTGAAATTCATGGGGCAACCATTTTACATAAAACTGCTATATACAAGCCAAAATTGGTTGTTTGCAAACCAAAACAAGTAAAAACTAATACAAACTATCTACAAAGCTTGGAATGGAACTAAAAAATTTGTAACACACTAAAGAAACTCAATCCATTTCTGGACCAATGGATTCAATCCATTTGCATTTACAAAAATGAACAAAACAAACCAAAATGTTGCCAACTAGTCTGAAAATGAGTAGTTTTAGATTGTTGAACTTACAAAACAAAGTCTCCAACCTAGGTAACCATGCAAGAGAGGGTTCTTATAGCATTCCCCACATGTGGAGTCATCCTAGGGCATTGGACAATCCTTAACTCCATCGCTAACCAATTTAGGACAAAAGTTGTCATGACAACTTTTTGCAACTTTGCACTTTTGCACTTTTTGGCCTTCTCAACCTATGAGGCCTATTCTAAGTCATCACACAAGACTTTTAAAAAATTTATAAGACTAATTTAACCCTCCCTAATTCCTATACCAAGTTTTGACACTTTTGACCATCAAGAAGGTCAACTACCTACTCAAACCCTTACTTATGCACAAAATGAAAACCTAAGAAGAATGAACTCAACCCTAGGCCTACATTGACTCTACACACTTACTCTTGGACCCTCTTGGAGTCCTTATTCAATACCTAACTTGGCTAGGGTCAGTACAAGACAAAATTGAGACAAATAAAAAGCCTAAGTCCTAGGTGCTCCTGCACCATTCTCCCAAACAAAAGAAGATCAAGTCACCTCCTTAGGAATTAGATTGTTATCAATGCCTAGCTTCTTAAACTCTTTCTCAAGCACCCATGTAGCTTCAACATCATCCATACCCTTCCATTTGATTAGGTGCTCCCAATAGGCTTGATTCCTTGTCTTCTTGGCGATCCTTGAACTCAACACCTTCTCGGCCTTTGGATTTGGTTTGGTTGGTAACTGAAGGTTGTTCACATCATATGATACCTCTAAGTGACTGCAATCTGAACCTTGAATTGGTCCCTTGTAGGCAACTAAGTCTACTATGTTGAAAACTGGTGACAATCCTATGTCACTAGGTAGATCCACCTTGTATGCATTTTCTCCATACTTGGTTAGAATGGCACATGGACCTATCCTTCTCATTTTCAACTTGTTAGGAACTCCTTGTTGTAGAATTTCTTTGTTTAGGTGCACCATGACAAGATCTCCCACTTGAAATTGTAGGTTCTTCCTTCTTTCATCAACTTTTTGTTTGACTTTGCTTGTGTTCTCCATCAATTCTTACTTGACTGATTCATGGACCTCCTTCATTGATTGAGAAAACTCTTCTACATATCCACTTCTTGCTGTTGCACTTCCTAAGTCTCTCAACTCCAAAATACCTCTTGGGTGCACACCATAGACCACTTCAAAAGGGCTCTTGCCGGTAGTCCTATTCATGGTGTCATTATATGCATATTCAGCTTGTGAGAGTACTTGATCCCATGTTTGACCATATTCTTTAATAAGGCACCTTAATAAGTTCCCTAAGCTTCTATTCACCACTTCAGTCTACCCATCTATTTGAAGATGGTAGGATGATCCAAAAGAGAGTTTAGTGCCAAGCTTTTGCCAAAGTGTCATCCAAAAATGACTCATGAACTTTGAGTCCCTATCTGAAACAATGCTCATGGGTAAACCATGTATCCTCACTACCTCTTTGAAGAACAAATGAGTTATTTGGCATGCATCATGAGTAGTCTTGCAAGGCACAAAGTGAGCCATTTTGCTAAATCTATCCATAATCACATAAATGCTATCAAATCCCTTCTTTTTCCTTGGTAAACCTACTACAAAGTCCATACTAATGCATTCCCAAGGTCTATTTTGTATGGGAAGAGGTTGGTATAAACTGACTTTTGAAGAAGTACCTTTGGCCTTTTGGCAAACTATGCAAGTCTCTACATACTTTTTCACATCTTGATTCATCCTTGACCAATAGTAATACCTCTGAACCAACTCTTGAGTCTTATTGAAACCCAAAATTTCCACTAAGGCTACCATTATGCTTCTCTTGTATGAGATTTTCTCTCATTGAGCCTCTAGGCACACAAAGATGCCCACCTTTAAACAATAGTCCATTTTGCAAAGTAAAATCAGAATACTCACTATGGAAATGATTTTGATACTCCTTACACACCATGTAGGCATTTGAGAAGTCTTCATCCTCCAGGTATAAGTCTCTAAAACTGTCAACACCTATGCTCCTCAATTGGATATCTTGGATTGTCAAAAGTCTTATGCTTAATGCATCAACTACTCGGTTTAACTACCCTTTCTTGTGCTTAATGGTGAATGTGTAGGTTCACATGTACTCACCCATTTCATGTGTTTATGACTGAGTTTGTCTTGTGAGTTTAGGAAGCTCAATGCTTGGTTGTCTATATAGACTACAAATTCCTTAGGAAGGAGATAGTGTCTCCACTTCCTCAAAGCCTGCACTAAAGCATATAACTCTAGATCATAAGAGGATTATTTCCTCTTGGCATCACTTAGCTTCTCACTATGGAAAGCTACTGGTCTTTCTTCTTGGCTTAATAAAGCAACTACTGCAACATTGCTTGCATCACATTCCACTATGAAAAGTTTCTTAGAGATAGGCAACACTAGCAATGGTTGAGTAGCTATCTTCTCCTTCAAGGTTTCAAAACCTTTGTTTTCTTGTTCATTCCACTGAAACTTTGCCTTCATTCCACCTCTAATGGTGTGTAACATTGGTGCATATATTGCACTGAATTGCCTAATGAACATCTTGTAGTACTGAGCTAGTCCATGGAAGCTTCTCACCTCTGTTGCTGACTTAGGAGTAGGCCAATTTACTATGGCTTCAAACTTGCTGGGATCCATCTTAAGGTTTCCTTGAGACAATACAAACCCAAGGTAAACCAACTCCTTCTTAACAAAGTCACACTTATCCAAGTTTATGGTTAGCTTTTCATCATACAATCTTTGTAATACATCTTGCAAATGATTAATATGACCTGCCCTATCCTTACTGAAAATGAGACTATCATCTAGGTATACCACCACAAATTTACCTATGAAGTCCTTCATCACCTCATTCATGAGTCTCATGAAGGTTCTTGGAGCATTGGATAAGCCAATTGGAATTACAAGCCACTCATAAAGACCCTCAATAGTCTTAAATGCAGTTTTCCATTCATCACCCTCCTTAATCCTAATTTGGTGATGTCCACTTTTAAGGTCAATCTTGGTAAAGTACTTGGCTTGTCCTAAACAATCCTTTAGGTCTTCTATTCTAGGAATTGGGAACCTATATCTGATGGTGATCCTATTTATAGCTCTAGAATCAGTGCACAATCTCCAAGTACCACCTTTCTTTGGGGCTAAAATGGTAGGGACAACACAAGGGCTAATGTTTTTCTCAATTAGGCCTTGGTCTAAGAGCTCTTGGATTTGCTTGGCAATATCAACATTTTGTTGGGGAGTCATTTTATAAGCTGCTTGGTTAGGTAAGGATGCTCCGGGAATGAAGTCTATTTGATGGCTTATGGTTCTTTTAGGAGGTAATGTGGTTGGTTGTCCATCACTTACTATACCTTTGAATTTCTTCAACAAATCTTGCACCTCTGTTGGCAAATCTGGCTGCTCTTTCTTGTCTTCCTCTTTAGGCTTCATTACAAGTGAAAACCATATACCTTCACCTTCCTCAAGTGTCTTCAAGAACTATTTTTCACTCACCAAAAGAACATTAGGACTTGCTGCCCTCTTTTCACCTTCCTCAAGGATAGACTGAATCTTGAATGTGACTCCATCTTTCTTGAATGAGTATGCATTCTTGGCTCCATCATTAATAGCTTGTCTATCGAATTGCCACAGTCTTCCTAATAGAAGATGGCATGCATCCATGGGTAGTACATCACATAACACTTTTTCCTTATACCTCCCAATGGTGAAATCCACCCATGCTTGCTCATTAACCAAGACATGTTGGCCTTTGTTCAACTAAGTGACTCTATAAGGGTTGTTGTGAGGTATCCTTTGCAATTTGAGCTTACTCACTACCTCTTCTGACACAATGTTGTCTATAGACCCTGAATCAATAATCACTTTGCAAACTTTTTCCATTATCTTGTATTTGATCCTAAATAAGGACCTTCTTTGGCTTGGCTCTTCTCTGACCAGTTCTTTGATCAAAGTTCTATTTATAATCAAGTTGTCACCTACCTCCGATTCTAAGGCCACCTCTAAAGTCTTGATGCTTGAAGACTCTTCTTGAAGATAGTTCACTCTCCTTTCACCACCTTGTGATGATGATCCCTACTTTGGACACTTATATGCTGGGTGACCAAGTTGGTTACCATGGTAACACTTCATTGTTGCAAAATATGAGGAACCTCTACCTTGTCCACTAGATCTTCCTCTAAATCCACTGTTTGATCCTCTTCCTCTATTGATTCCTCCTTTATTAGTGCCACTCTCTTGCTACTTAGTGAGTTTAGACTCTCCTTGTGTTCTTTGTTCAAAACTTATTCCTCCAAAACCTTCCCTACGACCTCTATTGTCTTTTCCTCTACCCTTGCCCCTATTGCTACTTGAGTCATGTCTTCTTTTCAATTTTTCCTCCACTTTAAGGGCAAGTTGACAGGTTTGATGGACTGTTTATGGGCTCATTAGACTAATTTCTTCTTGGATATTCCACCATAGACCATTTAGGTACCTAGCAACCTTGAGACTCTCTTCTTCCACTGCATGAGATCTAAGACTAAGTTTGTGAAACTCCTTTGTATAGATATTGATATCAAGGTATTTTTGTCTTAATTTTTGCCTCTTCCTATGAATTTTCACTTCATAGTCATCAGGGAGATAGACTTCTTTGATTTTGACTAACATCCCTTTCCAAGAAGAGATGGGTGCTTTGCCCATTTTCTTCCTCTCATCTTGCACAAATTTCCACCATGTGAGAGAAGCTCCTCTCATCCTTTACTTGGCTACTTTGACTCTCTAGGCTTCTGTTATGCCTTCACATTCAAAATGATTCTTCATACCTTCTATCCATTCTAAGACCACTTCTGCCTCCATCTTACCAGTGAATAATGGCAATCCTTCTAGTGATTTACCACTCAAGGCCTTCAATGCCTTCAAGACAGGTTCTTTCTCTAAGATAGGATCAGGCTAAGGTACTTTGTCTATCTCTGACACTTCTTCACCCTTCCCTTCTGCTCCTTCAACCTTTACCAACACTTCATCTGCCTTGGTTTCAACCTAACCAAGCTTACTCTCCAATTCAAGCAACTTCTCCTTCAGGAGTCTATTCTCTTCCTCCCGATCATCTACTTATTTTTCCATCTCTGTATTGGTCACCATGTTGTTATCTCCTACAAATTCCATTGAGGACATCTACTTACCTAGCCCAAATCTTATAGGTTCTAATACCAATTTGATGGGGTTCACCTAGTTGGTGTTACTCAATTCCACCAACTCTCCAGGCCTAATTGCATTCTAGACCTCCAATTCCTTTCAGT
Organism: Cryptomeria japonica; assembly: GCF_030272615.1. Taxonomy (NCBI): domain Eukaryota; kingdom Viridiplantae; phylum Streptophyta; class Pinopsida; order Cupressales; family Cupressaceae; genus Cryptomeria; species Cryptomeria japonica. Next base: position 255,680,338 of record NC_081405.1, read on the forward strand.
CTCTTCTAGGGTTTGCTTCTGAATCATTCCAAGGTGATTTCTTCAAGTGTTTTGTCTAGGAACCTCACCAATTCATAATGCTTCCCTTGTGTTCAATATGGCTTTCTTGGCTTCAATCTTGTCAAATTGATGCAGAGGTGTGGAGGTGGCTACTAACATGTTTTGAATGCCTTTTGGGTCCATTTGAGGTTTTTCAATCTTTTCCTTCCTTACCGATTTCACCATTTTGTCTACAAAAGGGCTACAAGGAATTAGCCCTATTAGGCCTCCTAAATCTGGTTTTCTATGGCTTGAGAGAAAATGGTCCAAAAAATCCCCTAGAAATTTTGTATTTTCTTCAAATTTACACCTAACCTCAAGTGATTTTTGTGGTTTTGTCTCCTTATTCCACCGTTCAATATCCTAAGCCCAAAATGTGGGTTTTCAAGGGTTTCTAGGCCTTCTAACCAGTAGTGACTGGTCAAATTGGTGTTCAGGAGTCAAATGAATTTGTCAAGGCTTCCCCTTTCAATGGAAACTCTTTCCCAACTTCATGGACCCCTCCAAAATCTTAGATGGTGGTTTGGCATTCACCCTTGCACTTTGCAGATCAATTTCACCCTGTCTCCTCTAGTCGGGTTGCTCCTAGACTCGCCTAGAACAAGGTGGTAGTCACATTAAATGTCATCGCCAACACTTGTCCCTGCATATGTACACTGTACAAGTGGCTTCCCTTCATTTCCCAATAGGCTGTGATGGTAGCATGTGTGGAATTTATGGGGCAACCATTTTACATAAAACTACTATATACAAGCCAAAACTGGTTGTTTGCAAACCAAAACAAGTAAACACTAATACAAACTATCTAAAAAGCTTGGAATGGAACTAAAAACTCTATAACACACTGAAGAAACTCAGTCCATTTCTAGATCAATGGATTCAATCCATTTGCATTTACAAAAATGAACAAAACAAGCCAAAATGCTGCCAACTATTTTGAAAATGAGTAGTTTTACATTGTTGAACTTACAAAACAAAGTCTCCAACCTTGGTAACCATGCAAGAGAGGATTCTTATATAATTCCCCACGTGTGGATTCATCCTAGGGTGTTAGACAATTCCGAACTCCATCGCTAACCAATTTAGGACAAAAGTTGTCATGACAACTTTTTGCAACTTTGCACTTTTGCACTTTTTGGCCTTGTCAACCTATGAGGCCTATTCTAATTCATCAAAAATGAATTTTAAAACATGTCTAAGAATAATTTAACCCTTCCTAATGCCTATACCAATTTTTGACACTTTTGACCATCAAGAAGGTCAACTACCTACTCAAATCACTACTTATGCATAAAATGCAAACCTAGGAAGAATGAACTCAAGCCTAGGCCTTCATTGACTCTAAACACTCACTCTTGGATCCTCTTGGAGTCCTTATTCAATACCTGACTTGGATAGGTTTGGTACAAGCCAAAATTGAGAAAGCTAAAAAGCCTAAGTCCTAGGTGCTCCTGCACCACTAATATTTTTTTTTAATATCATTTTCAGATTCTTATTAAATTAATATTTTTTTTAAGGACTTGCACGATGAGGTGCATGTTGACATTTCATGTCGCCCTTAGTGGTGCAGGAGCACCCTCAAAGAAAATTAACACTCATGGAATGCCATGAGTATAAATGGTGTAATTAGGGGTTAGAATTGTGTCAAGGTCCTATGGACCATTTTGATTTTGGATTGTAATAAGGACCCAATTGTAAGGCCATCGGCATGTTTGGTATTCATAAGCCTACATAGCCAATCTGATAAAGGGGTCAATGATAGGTAAAAATTGTTATTTTTGAGTCTTTTAGGTGATTTTGGATCATGTGGAATCTAATTGATCAGGTTGATAATGTAAGTGATCAAAATTGTCAAGTTTACAAGAATGTTGCTTGACAACATATGCAACCATTATCTTTAGGCCAACGACTCCTCCCAATGGTCACAAAATTTCAAAAATAGATTGGGGGAGTTATTTGACACCTATATAAGGCCTTGGAGGCCGAAGACATGTAATGAGGTTGAATGTTGGCGATTGAAGTTAATGAGAATTCTACATTTTCCTGCAATTTAACACTTTGTGCCCAATTTGTCTGTGTTATCAGATTGGTGGTGATCTAATTTATTCATGGATGCATAGTAGGGTGAACTAGGATCGTCTTGGTTTTGGTCCCATCCATTTTAGTGAAGTTTGAAGCTTTTGGTGAGAAAATTCCTGCTACCGGGTCTGAAACCCTCTTTTCCTAGGGTTTTGGTTTCCAATGCCTCTAACTTGACTTCCCTTTGAGGAAAACCTCCAATCCTAAGGAAAGAACAAGTTAAGGGGATGCATTTTAAGATTCCAAAAGCCTTTTCCAGGAAGGTGTTGGCAGGTGTGAGTTTTTGTTGACCCTAGTCAGGCATCCTCATGTGACCAGCTTGTGTTGAAGCGCAAATTGGTGTATGAAACACAAGTTTCGGATGGATCAAACATTTTGATGGTGGATTTGGTGTTCCTGGAGTGGGACAACATTGTTGAAAGCATAACCTTACTCTGTTCAAGCCCCTAGTTGGCACTTGCTTTGTAGCATGTTCTAATTAGGCCTAATAGACCTAATAGGCTCAATTTGGGGTTTGGATATCAGGAAGGAGGATCAGAGTCCAAAACTTTGGAATCTCAAAGAACTCCTTGTTGGTTTGATCATGATTTTTGTAATGGATGACTTCATGTGTTGTCATTGATGGCACATGTATACACACACATATGTTCACATTGTCATAGTCATCTTAGTTAAGACAAACCAATATTACTCATAAGTCTTTGTATTGCAAAACCGGTATTATATGCTTAGAGAAGTCCAATCAATTTTGAGGGTGTCTAACCGATATATGTAGACAACCGGTATAGGTAGGAATGGCATGACACAAGCTTGGATATTTAGTGGAGATCATCAAAGAAGAAAATGGAGGACAATTGGTCTATGAGTTGGAAGGGGTTAACTTTTAATCAGTATCGGTGTTCCAACCAGTTTCACTGATTGTGTGATGAGTTATCACCACTCATAATGAGTTATCCCTAACCAATAGATTTAGTGGTAATCTATGATGTGTTATGTTAGATTGTCCAGATACATTGCACCTAGGAAATTGTGATGAAGTTCCTGAGCCGACATAAAATCTAATGTCTATATAATGACATTGTGATGAACTATTTTCATGATGCGAGATAGAAGTGTTAAGTTGTTACAATTTACTGAAGGCATTGCAGAGTATGTCGGTGATGTAGTTTTGAGTGAGAAGAAGAGGATCTATTCAAGCAAGTTGTGCTACTTCTAGATCACACCACTTGTTGTTTCTAATCACTACAATAGTCAAATCCCCTAACCGGGTAAGCTCTAACAAGCTTCATTGTACAAATCCTCTAAACAAGTGATCCATTAGTTTGGGTTTGAAATCCTCTACTGAGGTTACTCCTAAAAGGGTACTACCTTTACTAGGGTATAGCTCCTAATAGGGCTTTGGGATATTTAACTGGATTCTATCCTAGAAGAGCACTTTGTAGACCCTAACCTGTCAGTTACCTATTACTGCAGATAGTTAACTTGTGACTCCCATCTCACCGTGGTTTTTCCCAATTGGGTTTTCCACATATAAATACTTGTGTTATGGTGGATGTTTTATTGTGGATGCTTTAAGAACACTTTGGATTGCATGCATAGTATTTAGTAAGTTGGTTAACTGTCTTTACCAGTCTATGTTTAAAGTGGTATTCTTTTTGCTGTCACTGATTCACCCCCTCCTCTCAGTCCTTTATAAGTCTATCAGTTGGTATCAGAGCCAATCTTCCTTAAGGCTTAATCGCTTGGAAGGAAACCCTAAAGCCACCATGGGGGATATGAGTTATTTAGAGATGGCTAGAGTGCTATTAATGCTTTATCTTACAAACCTAATACTGATTTTGAGAGAACTATAAAAACATTAGGGAGGAATAGGTTTGATAATGTGAAAGAATGTTTTGATTCATTTGATGATGATCAGAAGCAAAAAATTGTTCGAGAGGTAATCAACCACGTGTGTCAATACAATCGGTTACCTCAAGATATTGAAAAGGATATTTCTGATTCTTTGTATTCTATTCTTGTAAATAAGTGGAAAATGGCTATTGAACAAGATCAAGAAATTGGTGATAGAATTTTCATTCAATATTTTCCTGAATTACCTAGAGATGAATTACTAGCATTGCTTGATAATTTCAAAGGACAGTTTCATTCTAAGGAAAGAAGATTGAAGTTATTGAATGGAAAGGTTCAATCTATTGAAGGGCTATCCCAAATTAATGGTTCCCACTTTTTCCAATGAAGGAAATTGGCGAAAGCGGACAATTTTGTTTAGGGGGGCTTCGAGCGAAGTGGGGGTGTTCGAACGGACTACCCTTTGGGGTTCGAGCGGAGCCCCCACTTCGCTTGAACCCCCTCTTTCGAGCGAAGCACCTTTAATGCTTGTTTATGTCATTTTTCAATTATAACAGTGGGGTTAGATCGAACCCCCCTAAAAATGGGGGGTTCACTCGAATCCCCCTTCGTTTGAACCCGTTTTTTAACACTTCTCTGAAGATTTCTACATTTTTTTGCAGATTTTTGGCCTTCAAACCTCTGGTTGAAAGCTCAAATGGAATGATCTTGACAACCCAAAATGTAGTATTGTAGTCCTCGAAGAAAGCTTTCCAATGACTATAATTTTATTACATATTGAGTTTATTATGAACTTGTTTTTTTAATTTTACCGAATATAGGTTTTTCATCAAATGTGAACTTCTCTATTCAATGGATTGGAAAAAATAGGAAACTAACTTAAAAAAATTCTGAAAAATATCTAAGCCCCAGGTATTGATGTCTTCTTTCTAACGAAAAAAATAAAATTGAATTTTGATATATATAGAACAAGTTATGTGTTCAAACTTAAACCTATGTCTGAATTATGACTAGTCGGACTTTAAAACTTAATAAAATGAAAAATATTCAACATATCACTACCAAACCAACTACAAGCCCTAGATATTGATTTTACAAACCAAAATTTAAAATAATTGAGTTTTAATCATTTATAGAAAAAGAGTTATGCGTTTCGGGAGGCACATCACTCTTAAAAAATGTAGTTTGTTGTAAAAAACTACTTTTCGAGGGAGATGGAAAAATTAAAAAAAATCCTTCAAAAAAATTTGAAAAAATATATATATAATCTACAGACAAAATGCTACAAATCACTAATTTACATCATTCCCAAATTCTTAATAGTTTAAAAGTTATAGTTGTCGGAAGTTGAAGATTATTTTAAAATTGTTCATCTCAGTGTCAAAAGTGGCAAAAAAGTGGGAACCATTATTGTGAGTTCACCCTGAAGTTGATACTCATCAGATAGCCAAAAATATTCAAAGGATGCATGAGCAAATGAAGTCTCATAAAACTGATCAAACAAAGACTGGAGCTCAACTCGAGTTAGATGAAGAAGAAATTATTGCACTAGATATTGTCTATCCTATTAAGAATAAGGATGACACCACTTCTCTACTGGTTATCCTTGTATATGATACTGATGAAATCCAGGACACTATTGATACAACTGGTAATATCATTGAACCAGTTATGAAACATTTACAACAACAGGAAGTAGTTGAAGCACCCGTCCTTGAACCTAGTGTGGATATTCAACCGCTACCAAAAAAAGAACACCAAGTGGAAAATAAACTGCCATCGATTACAATAGATACATAGGAGAAACTGAAGAAAGAGGTTGAAGTGAAAGAAACTAAAAAGAGAAAGGAGGAAGAGAAAGAGAAAACAACAGAGATAGCAGATGAAAAGGAAAAAGAAAAGGTAAAGCAACAAATTGATAATGAAGATGACTCAATAGGCATCAAAGGGCCTATAGATGTAGATAATATGAGTGCATTTGAACTCATGGAGATTGCAACAGTGATGCAATCTAGAGCTCAAAAGAAAAGATTGAAAGAGCAAAGGAAAGAAGCAGAAACAATTCAAACTGTCATTGAGATTCTGTCAAGTCTTCTACTAGAGACTGACATTGGGAATTTGTCAACTCCTATCGGTAAGCTTGGCCAGTTGGTTGTTGATGCTTCTAACCAAATGAAGTCCCTTGAAGATGCTACTCAGACTTTGGCTGAGAAGAATTACAAAAAGAAGAGAGGAGAGAAAATAATGAAAGATATTGATACAGGGAAGATTGCTTTATCTCTGAATAAAGATCTTTTGAAGACTACTATTGAAACTAGAGGAAGGATACTGGCCTATACATCTAACATTTCATTTTTCTATACTGATTTGCAGAAGAGGCGAGAATAGACAAAACAAGAGCTAGAGAGGATATGTACTACCTTTATAGGATTTAGCCTTAGCATTTGGCAAATCAATTTATGATTTTCAACATTGGTTAGATATTTATGATTGTGAACAAGGTAAGAGACTTCGATCCTTGAAGGATCTCAAGAACTAGTTGAGACCTAAAGTGGAAATCTTACAATGGGCATACAAGGATGCAAAAGTGGTTTTGGTGACTCCAAAGATGAGAACAGTGGATGCAATGGAAGAATTCACTGCACAAGTTATGACAACCATCGAGATCACTAAAACATTATTGGAAACATGGGTTAATGATTTTCCTCGGATGAAGATTACTTCCAGTGACATTTTCTTGAAAATTGCAATTCACACCCCTTTAAAAACTCTTATATTTTTATATATGTAGTTTTTGATGCAAATTTTGAAATAATATATATGTATTTTACTTTTCAATTTGGCATTGTTGTCAAATGGGGAGTAGAAATATGTATGTGTTGTGAACATTTTGTATGTATTGTTACGCGGCGAGTAGAAATATGTTTTTACAATTCTTGTAAGCACACTTAGTTGTAAAGTTATAAAAAATTTTAAGTGTTGCCATCAATGCCAAAGGGGGAGATTGTTAGCTTGATGATGATTTTTGTAATGGGTGACTTCATGTGTTGTCATTGATGGCACATGTAAACAAACACAAATGTTCACATTGTCATAGTCATCTTAGTTAACACAAACCGATATTACTCCGAAGTCTTTGTATTACAAAACTGGTATTATATGCATAGAGAAGTCCAATCAGTTTTGAGGGTGTCTAACTGGTATATGTAGACAACTGTTATATGCAGAAATGGAATGACACCAGCTTGGAGATTTAGTGGAGATCATCAAAGAATCAAATGGAGGACAATCGGTCTATGAGTTCGAAGAGGTTAACTCTTAACCAGTATCGGTGTTCCAACTGGTTTCACTAATTGTGTGATGAGTTATCACCGGTCATGATGAGTTATCCCTAACCAACAGATTTGGAGGCAATATGTGATGTGTTATGTTAGATTGTCTAGATACACTGCACCTAGGAAATTGTGATGAATTTCTTGAGCCGACATGAAATCTAATGTCTGTATAATGACATTGTGATGAACTATTTTCATGATGCGAGATAGAAGTGTTAAGTTGTTGTGATTTACTAAAGGCATTGCAGAGTATGTTGGTGATGCAGTTTTGAGTGAGAAGAAGAGGATCTATTCAAGCAAGTTGTGCTACTTCTAAATCACACCACCTGTTGTTTTCTAATCACTACAATAGTCAAATCCCCTAACCAGGTAAGCTCTAACAAGCTTCATTGTACAAATCCTCTAACCAAGTGATCCATTAGTTTGGGTTTGAAATCCTCTATTGAGGTTACTCCTAATAGGGTACTACCTTTAACAAGGTATAGCTCCTAATAGGTCTTTGGGATCTTTAATAGGATTCACTCCTAGCAAAGCACTTTGTAGACCCTAACCAGTCAGTTACCTATTACTGCAGATAGTTAACTTGTGAGTACCATCTCACTGTGGTTTTTCCCAGTTGGTTTTTCCATGTATGAACACTTATGTTATGGTGGATGTTTTAGTTTTTGTGGATTCTTTAATATCAATTTGGACTGCATGCATAGTATCTAATAAGTTTGTTAACTGTCTTTATCGGTTCGTGTTTAAAGTGCTATTGTTTTTGTGGTCACTAATTAACCCCCCCTCTCAATGCATTATAAGTCTATCACTCCGAAAAGGGTACTCAGATCATCCATTTGTTTCTGGGGTCCTTTTGAAGGTTGGAGTGATAAGGTGGAAAAACCAATTAGCTCAACCTAATTCAATTAGGCCTCCTTCACTAGGCCAAAGTGAACAGTCTAGGTTATAGACCTCAAGGATTGCCAAAAGTCATTAATTTGGTGTATTTCAGACCTGATAGAGCCCTCTGGTCCATCCCACCTTGTTGCATATTCATTTCATTCTTATTGGTGTTAACCTAGCCTATGTGGGAGTAGGTCTATATTGAGATATATGGATCTTGTCACACAAATTATGTGTGGATGATGTCTCTTTTATTGTGAAGTCTCTAAGACTATCCTAAGAGGCTTAAGAAGTCTGAGAATTCAAGTGGTTGTTGTCATTCAAGTGGTAGTTGTGACTCTAGGTTGTGGGTGTTGGTCTAAACACACCAAGTTTCCCTATTGGCTTGGCATCACTTAGGCCCATCCCTCACAAGAGGTCTAGGACTGGTGGGAGGACTGGCCGATCTAGAGGACAGAGGTTTGTAGCTTGATGTAGACTAAATGGTGAAGATCTGAGTGATGTATTGATTGATGTAGGTTGTGCAAGTTCTGATCAAATGTGGTGAAGGGAACCATGAACTTATTCATCATGATTGACAAGTGCAGATCGACAAAGAAGTCGTGTTTGCTAAATATAGCAAACATATTTTGGACGCAACGAGATTGGCAGAGTTGAGTGATCTTTTGCAGGTTGACTTGTTGGTATTTTGATGATGATTAGTTGTGATTGTCATTGATGGACACACACTTATTTGATGTATGAATTATTCTCATCCGGTATTGTATGTCATTAAATGTATAGTCTTTGTTTGTTGAAGTCTATCGGTGTTTTGCAGAAGATGCTTACTGGTCACAGCATGACCGAAGACCCCAAGCGGTATGAAGATCTCAAGCAGAACAAAGACCCTAAGCAATAGTTAATCATTTGATCGGATCACTATGCTCCAATTTTCTAGTCTTCATCTGTCAACCAATAATCAGTATATTGTATCAAACCAGTATAATTGTAATGTGTGATGAGTTATCATCCACCGACACTTTGGCAGTGGTTTTGTGTCATGTTACCAAATGTCTCTAGATGCACTGTACCTAGGAAATTGTAGTCCAATCTTATTGGACTGATATGAAATCAAGTTCCTATATGAGGACATCATGTCTAGGGTTTTAAACAAGTAGTTGAGTGCAAACGTTGGAAAGTAGATTAGGTTTGTGCAAGAAAAGGTCTCTCACAATAGAGATAGAGAGTGCAAAATATAGAAGATTGAAGTAATGTTAGAATGCATTAACAAGGAGCTGTCAAGGATCTAATCAAGCATTCTGTGCTACTGTCTAGATGATTCACTTGTTGATTGCTAATATCTTCAACAAGTCTGAAACCCTTAACCGAGTAGGCCCAGCCAAGCCTATTGTAAATCCTCTAACAAGGTGGTTGATAGTTGTGGATCTGAAATCCCCTAACAGGGTAGTCGTTAGCAGGACTTATCTCCTAATAGAGATCTGGATTCCTAACAGGATCTATTCTGGTGAAGAACATTGTAAGGCCTTAACTGGTCTGACCTTAACTACTCTGGTTACTATTCTACAGATAGTTGACTTGTGATTTTTCCCATTTGGGTTTCCACATCAAAACATCTTGTGTTATGGTGATAGTGCTTTTGTGGGTGAATGCTTTATTTTATATTTGGATTGTTTTTGTTTTAATCAGTTTATTGTTTAATCTGCTACACCGGTCTGCAGTTAAACTACTTAAGAGATTGTTTAAGTTTTTGGGTATACTAATTCACACCCCCTCTCTTTTAATTAAATTGGTATCAGAGCCTACCTTTCTATAAGTCTAACCACTTGGAAGGAGATATGGGGGAATACAACATGAGGGAACTCACTCACAGTCTTACTGAGTCTGAAAGAGCCTATGATGAACTCAAAATCAAGTATAAAGCTTCTTTGACCAAGAGAAGAGAACTTGATGAGCAATTGATAGAATTTACTGAAAACAACTCTTCTGATGAAGCAAACATGGAGGCCCTAGTCAGAGAAGTGGAAAAACTAAATGAATCCAAAACTAACCTAAGGAGGGAGTTGGAAGGATTGACTATCAAGATGAGTCATGAGCTAGAAAACAAAAGAAAAGCTGAAGATTTGGTAAAGGACAAGGAGCATGAGATCTCTAAGTTGAAACAAGAAATCGGTACCATTACTGCCTATCTGCAGGAGGATAAAGAAGAGAAAGAAGAAATACAAGATGAAGTGAATGTACCTATTTCTTAGAATGAAACCTTGATGGAGACAAATGTTGTTCTTTCCAAGGAACTTGCTGAGACAAATGAGATACTTGCTAAATTCAACCGGAGTGCTGCTAAGTTGGAACAAAAGATGGAATTGGTGAAGCCATCAAAGGATACCACTAGACTTGGTTTCTTTGGATACAAGGAAGGTGAGACCTCTTGAACCAAGAGTGATACACTAAAGAAGCCATCGACACCTAAGAACAACAACATGAGTAAAGGTAAGAAAAAGTTTAGACATGTTTGCTTTAACTGTCTTAAAGGAGGACATGCTGCCAATGTATGTAGGAGCAAGGCTTACAATAACTTTCCTTACTTTCAAAACAATGTGACTAGATCTGGTAGATTTAATGGTCATTGTTATGCATGTAACAAGTTTGGGCATAGAGCTTTTAAGTGCAGGTCAGTTATGAACAACTCTGGAAGTTATCTACCAAGATCTAAAGGAGTTGTCCCAGAACTTCCTATGAACCGACACCCAAACCGGTATAGAACCTATGACCATCAATCAAATGGTTATGGAGCGGCAACCAATTGGAGAGAAACTTATTTGATCTATCGTGGTAGTGGTCACACTGCTGCAACATGCAGAAGGAAGATTGGAAATGTGAACACTAGACCATGGAGAACACCTAGAATGATATGCTATCATTGCAACAAACCGAGACACACTGCCAGAGCATTCAGACTGAGAAAGAATCCATTGGGAGACATACCGATCAACCCATAAGGGAAGATTGATGTTGAAACCATTTAGGTGGACATGGATAAAACTTAGAAAAAGAAATCTAAAGAGAAGCCACAAGATGTACTAGTTTCCGCACCCAGTGTGGAAATCCCAGAACCGGCAAACTGAGCTTCAAAAATATTAGGGGGGACATATTGGTAAAATGTTTCAAACCCCTGGAGTATATCGATAAAGTACCTTTATCGGTATTTGTTACCTGTCAATTGACATAAGAAATGAAGCAGTAAAAGGTAAAATTAGGGGTTGAGCCCTAATGATGATGCATTTATCATGGTAGGTGGAAGCATGTTTAAAAAGTGACTTTTGTCATCATTTTTACTTACCTATTTTCAGAGAAGAATTTTTCTAAGCTTGAGCAGTACAACTAGAGCAATCCATCTTGCATTTGAAAGAATTTATAAAGGTATCTTGCACAAGATTTTGCAACCACTTCAAGCTATCAGTGTAGAAGTGAAAGTGGTAAACAAGATTTTGAAGAAGTGTGTCGTGCTCGACATCGGCAAACCCTAAGTTCGGAGTGTGAAGGTATTTCTCATTGAAACATTCTTATCATTTGGAATCTTCTTGATATGGCTTTTGCATCTAAAATCCCCTCTAGTTCTACTGAACCTGAGGATGCACCTGAGTTTCTTAAAAAGAAGATGAAATATAATGCCCTATCTCAAATTCCCGCTAGCGTCATTGTCAAAGGCAATGTTTCAGGATATATTGATTGCAAACTAGATGACCTAGGGTCCCTAGTGATTCACTCCCAATTGAGTCTATTCTGTGGAGATGATAAGAATATTAAACCTGAATACAACATAATAGAGAAGAAGAAATTACATAATGCAATATACTTTCTCAAAGAATTTATAGAAGAACACATCAGGATTATCCTTAGTAGGGTTTATGGTGATAAGATGTACCTTGAGCAAACCCATGATATTACACCGAAGGCAATTCATGTCGTGACCAGGTTCTACAATGTTGGGGAAGTCCTCATTCTTTGAAAGATCACCAAAACCAAAATGACAAAGCTTACCGGTTCTATGAGTGACCAACGAGCAATGAATGTCAACACTATTAAAGATGATTTGGTGAAATATGCATGCATGGTAATCGGGTATAGAATATTCTATGCTAGCAGAATGAATTTGGTTCCTACAGCTGCGGTCTATGCTGCTTATAGGATGATCATGGAGAATGCAGAATGTGACTTATGTACCTGCTTGCAGAAATAACTCATAGATAACCTGAAGTCGATCAAATTGGACAAAACCCTGAGGTTTAAATTTGGTCAACTGCTTGTCAGTTTATTTTTCTACTTTCAAGGATATTTTCCTGGAGTTAGTGATGTTCAATGGTCAACTGACCTACCAGTTTCCAGACAAATAAAGGAGATTCTGCAAGTAGTGGGAACTGCATATCCGGAGACTCTGAACAAATACTTTGACAAGTTCAAACTAAAGACGAACCAGAGAATGAGAATATCTGGTGATCTAGTTAAGAAATATGAAGATGACATCTATTTTACAATCAAAACAGATCACTGAATAATAGAAGAAGTCGAACCTAGAGAAGATGTAGTTGAGCCTATGGTGTATGAAGTGGTATATGATATATTGACAGGGTATGCCTCTACCCTAATTTCTTCACCATTAGATCCCAAGAAGAAGAGGACCGGTACTTACTTGGAGAGGATCAAACCTATTAAGGTATTGAAGTAGAAAAAGAATAAAGCAGTACCATCGGCATCAACACTGGTTACATCTGCTGCCAGTCCTAAAGTGACCAAAAGTTCACTAGCAAAATAGAAACTAGAGGCTATTTTGGCAAAGGTATTCGAAAGGAAGAGAAAAAATAGGAATAACTCACCTAATTTGAAAGGCACTGAACTAGAGGTAGAAATGAAGAAGACAAGGAAATAAAGAAAGAAGACAAAGTCGACCAGTAATATACCAGCAACCTCTACACCAGTAAATTTAGATATTTCCTCTTACAAACCTATGACACATTGTTAAAGGACCATAAAGAATATTAGAAGAAAAGTTCTTGATGATTTAAAAGAATATTTTGATGATTTCAATGATAGTGAAAAGGAGGATGTTGAATAAGAACTTATTAAATATTTATGTATTAATGATCGGTCACCTTCTGAAATTAAATCAGTTACTTCTAAATCTTTGTATGATTCTTTGGACAACAAATGGTGCATTTCCATTGAAAAAGAGCAAGACATCAGGGAGAAATTTTTTGCTCAATATTTTCTAGATGCCTCTAACTCATAATTATTTAAAATTATTGATAAGTACAAAGGCATTTTCTTCATGCAAAGAAAAAGAGTTCAGCTACTCGAAGGCAAAACTTCTGAAAATGGAAAAAGACACCCATTTGCAGGTTAAAGATGTTGTCGAAATGCAACAAGTATCTGAAGCTAATCAGCAGGCTGAGAAAAAGCTTGACCTATCCACAACCAAACCAAATGAAGTCCTTGATGGTCTGGGTGAAAGAATAGTAGAAAAAAAAAAACCCATTGATGTTGATGCATTGGATATTGAGGATATCACTCTAGACAAGGAAAAAGCTGAAAAAGAGAGAATGGAGAAAGAAAAGAATGTGAAAGCAGAAAAAGAGAAATAGGAAAAAGAGAAAGCGAAGAAAGAAAAGCAAGAGAAAGAGCAAGCGAAGAAAGAAAGACAAGAAGAGGAAAAGAAGGAAGAAGAAAAGAGGAAGGAAGAAGAGAAGAAAAAGGAAGAAGAGAAGAGGAAGGAAGAAGAGAAGAAGAAGAAGGAAGAAGAGAAGAGGAAGGAAGGAGAGAAAAAGAGGGAAGAAGAGCGGAAGAAAGAAGAGGAGAAAAGGAGAGTGGAAGAAGAGAAAGTGAAGGCCGCCAAGGTAGCCCAAGACATAGAAGTAGAGGAGGAGAAAAGACAAGTGGAGATCAAGGCAAAGGAAGGAGGATAGACTCCTAAGGCGGCCGAAGATCAAGCCAAGAAGGTTGATTCCACCGATCCCACTGATTTGACTCTTTCCTATCTAACTCAATCGGTTGATGAGACTGAGCTACTACGGAGCATTCAACTAGTCCAGGAGAGATTAGAAGAACTAAGGAAAAAGAAAGAACAGGATGTCATTCGGTTTGTTTTTGACACCATTTCTAATCTAATCCCCAGTGCTAACCTCCCTAGTACCTATAGCGTCCTAAAATTGTGACACTTGAAATTTCGACTGCATTTGGGTCTTCACGATGGCGACGCAACACTGAACTTGAATGGAGACCCCGAAACTTGTTCATGACATCAAAAACTGCGTTTTTAAGCACCCTGGCCTGATCCTCCTTGCACCCTACTGTCCCTGGAGGTGGGACCATGGCACCCAATGCCCTGGTCCCCCAGGACCATGGCACCCAGTGACCTGGTCCCCCAAGACCATGGCGCCCAGCGCCCTGGTCCCTGGCCCTATTTTGGGCCCAATCTCTTATGGGGCTTCGGCTCTTTAAGTTTGTAAATTGGAAAATAAGGTTGCTATGTCGGCCCAAGGTCAGAAAAATTAGTCTTTCAACCCTAATTGACAAGTATATAAACTACATTTCCTCTCCCATTTTGGGGAGGAAGGATATGTGTACAAGACATGGAAACGATATTCAAACATTCAAGCATTCAAGCAATCAAGCATTCCTTCAAGCAATTGATCATTTTAAGTCTCCATTCAAGGCTAAGTGTTGCATTCAAGACAAGGGTTCAACCATTGAAGAGGAGATCACATACCACATACAACTTACAACATACAACAACATTTACACCGTCACATGTAAGAATACAAACATTCTTACAACAAGGTATTAGTACTTGTTTACATTACAATCATTTACATTTACAACATTCTCATTTCTTGGTTAATTCCAAAACTGATGTTTGACCTAAGGGCAAACCCCTAATCCCTAACCCCCCAATCGTCCTCTCTTTTTTGTGTGTAGGTTGCAGGTACATGGCTGTAATTGAAGATCTGGAATCCTTGTGCAGAGACGAACAGATCCCCCTTCATTTCACGGATTTTTCGGAGGACCGTGTGCACGCCGGGCGCCATCGTCCTGTCAACTTTCGCTCAAATTTGCAGGATAGCATCGTCTCGACATTTTACTGCTAATTCCAGGTCCGCAGCTTCATCCTATATTCCTATCTCTCTTTATAAGCGAATCTTTCTCACTTTACATGCATTCTTAGCTCAATCCTTCTATCTACATTCTTTACAAAAGAGGGTAGCCTTGCTGTCTTAACCCTTGAAACTCATTGAGAATCCAATCTTGCATTGTGTGGGATTGGATCTTGTGGGTTTCAACCCCTCTTTTGAATGTAAAGTCTCTCCTAAGTGAAAACCGTCAACCCTAGTGACCTCCTTTCTCTCTCCTTGGAGTGGTGGGGGGAACACTTAGGGTTCGATCATGATTTTATGCTTTACATTTTGGTGAACCCGATGTGAACATCCTTTCTGATTATTCATGGTTAGATCTGAAAATTCGATGCCTTGATTACATTTCCATGTTTGATCTTTTGCAAATTTTAGAGGTTAATTGCATAAAAATCCTAAATTTTCTTTTTAGTAATTGAGCTTGTGAAATGTTTAATTGTTAATGCTTGTTGCAGATCTACCCTTCTATTGTAAACTATCAATTCATATTTGTGCTTTAATTCTAAAAATTAAGTGGTTAAGTGTCAAAACCCTAATTTTTAAAACCCTCTTGATTCAACCTTTGACTGATGATTTCACTGATCAAAACATCTCCAAATCCGCTGTAACTTTGGATTCCGCAACAAAATCATAAAATCTTTCATCCCTGAAAATTTGGAAAAAAGTTGCGAGGACCGTGTGCACCCCGAGCACCATCATCCCCGACATTTTTTCTGAAATTTCTGGAGCTAGATCTTACTGTATTTTTCTGCTAAAATCTAGAATCTTTGCTGATTTTATCAATTCTAACACTTTCAAAATTAAAGTCAAAGTTGGTCTAGTGATTGCTTGGATTAAGGCTTCTAATCATTCAAAAATTATTGAAATTGAAATTTTGTGTCAAAATTGTGTTCTTACTGTCCTAAATCTGAAAAGTGTGTTGGCGTTCATTCGAAATTTCAATGCTTTATTCAAATTTTTGCAATTTGTGACTTTTGAAATTAAATGTTTAATTGCAACAAACTTGATTTCCACTTTCAAAATTGAATTTTGCGTGAAATTGAGTCAACTTTTAAATTTCAAAGCTTCCATTGCTTTAGTATTCCCTCTAAAATCATAAAATTCAAAATTTCAGTTTCCCTCTCTTTTTCAAAATTCAAATTTTGCATTTTCCAACAATCTTGGTAGGGTTCAATTTTGAGATTGCAACTTTAATTTGGCCTATTTACAGATCATAAAATCACTCAATTTTTTCAGATTAGCTTTAAAATCATCATAACTTTCATCCCTGAAAATTTTGAAAAAAGTTGCGAGGACCGTGTGCACTCCGTTCGCCACGGTCCCGGACATTTTTTCTGAAATTTCGGGAGATTGTCGTGATTGCATTTAACAGCCTAAATCTAGGAGATTGGCTAATTTTATTGAAATTTGCTACCTCTAAATTCAAAATCTTCTCTCTCTCTCTCTCTAGTGCATGAGTTTTACAACAATAAGCCCTACTTACACTATTCCCGTTAGACGAAGCCTTAGAATTAAGTCTTTCCAAGGTTTAATTACTGAGGAGATGGAACCTAATTTGAATAGCCTTTTTAACGAGGACACGGGTAATTCCCCTAATCTTCCTAATGATGAAGAAGCTCTCCATGACGTTTCTGTAGAACAACTTTCAAAATTGGATAACCAATTTGATGATTTTCAGCAATGGATGTCTCAAGAGTATCCTGATAGTCAAGCTCTTTCATTAATTGAGGGTCTAAAATGTATGGTTCAAAGTGATAAGAATGGAATTGATATTTTGCGTGGTATTGCACACATTGTGGATTCGAATGTGATGCCTATGAAGAGGTGTGCCGAAACTTTAGGTTATACACAACCTCCTACTCAAGTCAATCATTCTATTCCTTTGACAACTTCTATTGCTAGTATACCTACTTTTACATCAAACATAATGACTACTTCAATACAAGACATTCTGCCTATGATCACTAGTCATGGGGGCAATCCTTCCTCTTCAATTAACCCTCTTCCTTCATTCAATCCAACTTCTTCATTCATCCCTTCAATAAGTGTTCCTATTATATCTCCACAAATGAACATGACACAAGGGGGCAATTCATTTAACCATTCCATTCCTCCTTGTAGTGTTCCTCTTTTCCAATCATCTCCTATGACTAACTATCATAGTGTCCCACCACCTTACTCTCAATCAATACCTTCTTTCAATAACATAATACCTCCATCTCAATCTAACACGTCTAATATGAATTCTTTGATTGAAGCGACCATTAACAATCTTGCACAAACTGTCTCTTCTTTATAGCAACAAATTGCCTCTATGAATCAATCCAAGTTTAGTGTGCTCACATTTGATGTTGCGAGCCCACTTTCTCTTGACATTGTTCGAGCTATTCCCCCTAAGCATGTTGAACTCCCACAACTGGAGCTTTACAATGGTAAAGGTGAAATGTCTAAATGTTAATGCTTGTTTCAGATCTACCCTTCTATTCCAAATTATCAATTCATATCTATGCTTTAATTTTGAAAATTAAGTGGTTAAGTGTCAAAACCCTAATTTTTAAAAACCCTCTTGATTCAACCTTTGTCCGACAATTTCACTGATCAAAACATCTCCAAATCAGCTGTAACTTTGGATTCCGCAATAAAATCACAATATCTTTCATCCCTGAAAATTTGGAAAAAATTTGTGAGGACCGTGTGCACTCCGAGCGCCATCGTCCTCGACATTTTTTCCGAAATTTTGGGAGCTAGATCTTACTGTATTTTCCTGCTAAAATCCAGAATTTTGGCTGATTTTATCAATTTTAACACCTTCAAAATTACAGTCAAAGTTGGTCTTGTGATTGCTTGGATTAATGCTTCTAATCATTCAAAAATCATTGAAATTGGAATTTTGTGTCAAAATTGTGTTCTTATTGTCCTAAATCTGAAAAGTGTGTTTGCATTCATTCAAAATTTCAGTGCTTTATTCAAATTCTTGCAATTTGTGACTTCTGAAATTAAGTGCTTAATTACAACAACTTTGATTTCCGCTTTCAGAATTGAATTTTGCGTGAAATTGAGTCAACTTTTGAATTTCAAAACTTGCATTGCTTTTGACATTCCCTCTAAAATCATAAAATTCAAAATTTCAGTTTCCCTCTCTTTTTCAAAATTCAAATTTCGCATTTTTCAACAATCTAGGTAGGGTTCAATTTTGAGATTGCAACTTTAATTTGGCCTATCTATAGATCGTAAAACCACTCAATTTTTTCAGATTAGCTCTAAAATCATCATAACTTTCATCCCTGCAAATTTTGAAAAAATTTGCAAGGACCGTGTTGCACTCCGAGCTCCACAGTCCCGGACATTTTTTTCAAAATTTCGAGAGACTGTCGTGATTGCATTTAACAGCTTAAATCCAGAAGATTGGCTGATTTTACTGAAAATTGCTACCTCTAAATTCAAAACTTTCTCTCTCTCTCTCTAGTGCATGAGTTTTACAACAATAACCCCTACTTACACTATTCCCGTTAGACGAAGCCGTAGAATTAAGTCTTTCCGAGGTTTAATTACCGAGGAGATGGAACCTAATTTGAATAGCCTTTTTAACGAGGACATGGGTAATTCCTCTAATCCTCCTAATGATGAAGAAGCTCTCCATGAGGTTTCTGTAGAACAACTTTTGAAATTGGATAACCAATTTGACGATTTTCGACAATGGATGTCTCAAGAATACCCCGATAGTCAAGCTCTTCCTTTAATTGAGGGTCTAAAACGTATGCTTCAAAGTGATAAGAATGGAATTGATATTTTGCGTGGTATTGCACACATTGTGGATTCGAATGTGATGCCTATGAAGAGTTGTGCTGAAAATTTGGGTTATACACAACCTCCTACTCAAGTCAATCATTCTATTCCTTTGATGACTTCTATTGCTAGCATACCTACCTTTACATCAAACATAATGGCTACTTCTACACAAGACATTCCTCCTGTGATCACCAGTCATGGGGGCAACCCTCCTTCTTCAATCAACCCTCTTCCTTCATTTAATCCGACTTCTTCATTCACTCCTTCAATGAGTGTCCCTATTACATCTCCACAAATGAACATGATGCAAGGGGGCAATTCATTCAATCATTCCACTCCTCCTTGTAGTGTTCCTCCTGTCCAATCATCTCCTATGACTAATTATCATAGAGTCCCACCACCTTACTCTTTACCTTCTTTCAATAACATAACACCTCCATCTCAATCTAACACATCTAATATGAACTCTTCGACTGAAGCGACCATTAACAATCCTGCACAAACTGTCTCTTCTTTACAGCAACAAATTGCCTCTATGAATCAATCTAAGTTTAGTGTGCCCACATTTGATGTTGCGAGCCCACTTTCTCTTGACATTATTCGAGCTATTCCCCCTAAACATGTTGAAATTCCGCATTTGGAGCTTTATAATGGTAAAGGTGATCCTCTAACACATGTTAAGACCTTTCAAACAATCTGTACTGATTTTGCTTATGACCAAAGGTTGCTTGCAAAACTATTCACTAGAACATTAAGAGACAAAGCCCTACAATGGTATTGCTCATTGCCTTCTTATTCTATTACTTCTTTTGAACAACTTGCAAATGCTTTCATTCAACAATTTCAAAACAATATAAGTCCTAAAGTTACTTTGATTGATTTAATGCATTGTAAACAAGGTGTTAAAGAAAAAGTGATTGATTTCATTGGTAGATATAAGCATTTGTATGCTCAAATTTCTTTTCCAGTGCCTAATAATGATATTCAAAGAATCTTTATTTCTAATTTACAAAAAGACATTAGAGACAAACTTCTGTTTTCTGAGTTTACTTCTTTCCAACATTTGTGTGCAACTCTTCACAATTATCAACTGACTGTGAGTCAAATGGAACAGTCACATCCTATGGCTCCGAGTGATAAGGGTGATAGTAGTCAACAACCATTTGGGAAGTTTAAACCGAACAAAGATTCCATCAAATTCAATGAAAACATCATCAACAACAATGTGAATGCAGCATCAGGTGTGCCTCCTATTTCTAAATTTTTCAAGAAAGAAAGAAAGTATACTCCTTTGAATGAATCATTGCATAGTATTATGAATAAGTTATTGGAACAAAATGTGCTTACTCTTCCTCCTATAAGGCAAATTGATCCTACAAAGATTACTTCACCTTATTTTGATAACAAAGTTTTTTGTCAATTTCATCGTCAGCCTGGGCATGATACTGAAAAATGTTTTTCTTTAAAGGGTAAAATTCAAGATTTGATTGATAATAATACTATTTATGTTTTTGGAGTGAATAATAAAGGCAATACATTTGTAGCTCCTCCTAACCAAAATCTTCATATTTTTACTGATCCATTACCTTCTCATACCTCTAATGCAATTGAGGCTAATGGTTCCTCTCTTTCATCTGCTGGTCTTGTGTCCATGACTCCTAATGTGATAAACTTTGTAGAGCAGCAAGAAAACCCTAAAGAACCTTCCATCACATTTGATTCCAGTGAAACCATTAGGGCACCTAATGGTCCTTTATACATAGTTGCAAAAATCAAGAATACACGTTGCCGTGGAGTGCTTATTGATCCTTCGTGCATGGTTAATGTTATTACTGAAGAATTTCTTTTTACTTTGCAATTGAATCAAGTGATATATGACAAAATAGATGTGATTGTGAAACTATTTGATGCATTTTCTTCTCCTGCAATTGGTTCTATTACATTGCCTATTGAGGTCCATAACAAATCCCTTGATGTGAACTTTGCTATTATTCCATCTTCCGAACAATTTCGTGTGAAGCTTGGCTATCCTTGGCTATCTTCCATGAAAGCTATTGCTTCTCCTATTCATAAGTGTTTGAAATTTCCACATAATGGTGAAGTTGTTACTGTCAATCATAGTCTCTTTAAACCAGTTGAAAGAACTTCTAGCGTTCCTATTGATTACTTTTGGCCTAAACAATTCCAATCTCTTCCTCCGCGAAGTGATCATCTTTTCAAATCTTATCAAAAATGGAAAACAGATATGATCCTATCTTTAAGTGAACCTAGAACACCCAAACTTGATATTCCTATCGTTCTTGAGAAGGAAGTTCTTCCTTTGAAAGATAAAACTAATGTCTTTCCTCAAGAAGATTCCAAACTCGTTACCATGGATGTGATTATGTCTATGCCTAATAAACCTTCTAAGAGTAGACCTATACCTCCTCGTCATGATGGACTTGGTCTCCTTCCAAAACCAAATATTCCTCCTTTATATGGAGCAGTTCCTCCTCCTTCCTCTTATGGAGAGAAGAGACCTTCCTCTTCTCCTATTGTTCAGCCTAAGAGACCACAACCTAAACACCCAAGTGATAAGGATGAGAACATTCCTCCTCCTCAATCTTCTTCACTTCCTACTAAGACTAGACAAAATCATTCTGCACGTGAACGCCAACGAAAGCGTCGTCTTAGAGCTCAAGCAGCTGCTTCTCAAACTTTGCAATCTCCAAAAACACCTTCAACAAGCATTATTCCATTTTCTCCAAAATCTCCTAAACATAAGATGCATGATGGTCTTGATCCTGTGCGAATTAAAGACCCTATTTTTATAAATCTTGATGATGATATAGATGAAAATGTTATTCATGATGAAAATGTTACTTCTCTTGCTTCTGATAGTGAATATGAACTTGTTGATATTGATAACCATTTATCTAACGAATTTTCTAAAGCACTTATCCTAGCTCCTAGACAAGAACAACGTGGCTTGGAACATGAACATAGCCCTTGTTTGGATCTTGTGATAGCTCCATCTGCTGTGTTGAATATTTCTCCTCTAGCGTGTTCCCTGCCTTCCCAAAACATTGATCAGCAAGATCGAGGGGTAGATGACGTGCTAGACTAGTTACATTAGCATAGCAGATTCTCTCCTCCTCTCTTTTGTTACTTCTTCTATATGTTATTCTCATTCTTCTATTTGTTGTCCTTAGTGTTGTCTACTTGAGGACGATGCAAAGCATTGAGATCTCTCGATCTCTCTCATGTTGACTCAAAAGATACATTTGTTCCCTTCTTCTAGGTGACCTTCCTTGATTGGGGAATGAAGAACAATTATGCATACATACACATGATATACATGAATTATCATACAGCATACTGACCCCGAGGAAAGCGAAGTCACCTTGTGCTTTGTGTTTTGTGTCTATTATCCTTGGGCTTATCTCACACTTGGGGGCTAAATCCTTGTGATAACGTGCTCCTTTCCTTTCTCATTTCTTATATGTATCACTACCTTAAAGCAATCACCCCCGGTGAGGCGTGTGCGATCGCTTTAACATAGGGGGGCATACATCCCGTTCATATCTTTTCAAGATACTTGAAAATTTCTTGGCGAACTTAGCTTTGCCTTGAAAATTTTCGGTATTCCTTTTGCATGACTCATAGTGAGGGAACCTTACTATTGATAGTCATGGTTCTCCCTCATGATCTTCCCTTTTACTTTGTCAATCAAAGTCATAAGATCCTTAGTCCACTGGGGGCTTGGTGTGTCTTGCCTCCTTGACGTGGTGAAAGTCTTTCAATGATTGTTCATTGTACTTTACCGGAAGTATGAGCATACATACTCCCGCTAAAGTGGAGGCTAAATGTAGCGTCCTAAAATTGTGACACTTGCAATTTCGACTGCATTTCGGTCTTCACGATGGCGACGCAACACGCAACCTGAATGGAGACCCTGAAACCTGATTATGACACTGAAAACTGCATTTTTCAAGCACCCTAGCCTGAACCTCCTTGCACCCTGCTATCTCGGGAGGTGGGACCAGAGCGCCCAGTGCCCTGGTCCCCCAGGACCATGGCGCCCAGCGCCCTGGTCCCTGGGCCTATTTTGGACCCGGTCTCCTAAGGGGTCTCGGGTCTTTTTGTTTGCAAATTAGAAAATTAACTTTCCTGGTTGGCCTAAGGTCGGGAAAATCAGTCTATCAGCCCTAAATGACAAGTATATAAACTACATTTCTCTCTCTCATTTGGCATGAGGAGGATATGTGTACAAAGCGTGGAAACTATACTCAAGCATTCAAGCATTCCTTCTAAGTCTCCATTCAAGGCTAAGTGTTGCATTCAAGTCAAGGATTCAACCATTGAAGAGGAGATCACATACAACATACTACAACAACATACAACATCTATACCTTTGCACATAAGGATACAAACATCCTTACAACAAGGTATTAGTACTTGTTTTACATTACAGACATTTACGTTTACAGCACTTGCTCATTTCTTGGTTAATTCCAAAACCGGGGTTTGACCTAAAAGAAAACCCCTAATCCCTAACCCCCCAATCTTCTTCTCTTTTCTGTGTGTAGGTTGCACGTACGCGGCTGAAATTGAAGATCTGGAATCCTTGTGCAGAGACAAACAGATCCCCCTTCGTTTCGCGGATTTTTCGGAGGACCGTGGCGCTCGGGCGCCATCGTCCTGGCAACTTTTGCTCAAATTTACACGACAACGCCGTATCGACATTTTACTACTAATTCCAGGTCCGCAGCTTCATCCTATATCCCTATCTCAGTTTATAAGCGAATCTTTCTCACTTTCTATGCATTCCTAGCTTAATTCTTCTATGCACATTCTTTACAAAAGAGGGTAGCCTTGCTTTCTTAACCCTTGAAACTCATTTAGCATCCAATCTTGCATTGTGTGGGATTGGATCTTGTGGGTTTCAACCCCTCTTTTGAATGTAAAGTCTCTCCCCTAAGTGAAAACCATCAACCCTAGTGAATCTCCCTTCTCTCTCCTTGGAGTTGGAAGAGGGGAGAGCAACTAGGGTTCGATCGCGATTTTCCGCTTTACAGAAATTTCCCCATAATGGTGAAGTTGTTACTGTCAATCATAGTCTCTTTAAACCAGCTGAAAGAACTTCTAGCATTCCTATCGATTATTTCTAGCCTAAACAATTCCAATCTCTTCCACCGCGAAGTGATCATCTTTTCAAATCTTATCAAAAGCGGAAAACAGATATGATCCTATCTCTAAGTGAACCTAGAACACCCAAACTTGATATTCCTATTGTTCTTGAGAAGGAAGTTCTTCCTTTGAAAGATAAAACTAATGTCTTTCCTCAAGAAGATTCCCAACCCATTCCTATGGATGTGACTATGTCTATGTCTAACAAACTTTCTAAAAGCAGGCCTATACCTCCTCGTCATGATGGACTTGGTCTCCTTCCTAAACCAAACATTCCTCCTTTATACGGAACAGTTCCTCCTCCTTCCTCTTATGGAGAGAAGAGACCTTCCTCTTCTCCTATTATCCAGCCTAAGAGACCACAACCCAAACACCCAAGTGATAAGGATGAGAACATTCCTCCTCCTCAATCTTCTCAACTTCCTACTAAGACTAGACGAAATCATTCTGCACGTGAACGCCGATGAAAGCATCGTCTTAGAGCTCAGGCAGCTGCTTCTCAAACTTTGCAATCTCCAAAAACACCTTCAACAAGCATTATTCCATTTTCTCCAAAATCTCCTAAACATAAGATGCATGATGGTCTTGATCCTGTGCGAGTTAAAGATCCTATTTTTATAAATCCTGATGATGATATAGATGAAAATGTTATTCATGATGAAAATGTTACTTCTTTTCATTTTGATAGTGAATATGAATATGTTGATGTTGATAACCATTTATCTAATGAATTTTCAAAAGCACTTATCCTAGCTCCTAGACAAGAACAACGTGGCTTGGAACATGAACATAGCCCTTGTTTGGATCTTGTGATAGCTCCATCTGCTGTGTTGAATGTTCCTCCTCTAGCGTGTTTCGTGCCTTCCCAAAATATTGATCAGCAAGATTGGGGGGTGGATGACGTGCTAGACTAGTTTCATTAGCATAGCAGATTCTCTCCTCCTCTCTTTCTTTTGTTACTTCTTCTATGTGTTATTCTCATTCTTCTATTTGTTGTCCTTAGTGTTGTCTACTTGAGGATGATGCAAAGCATTGAGATCTCTTTTGGTCTCTCTCATGTTGACTCAAAAGACACATGTGTTCCCTTCTTCTAGGTGGCCTTCCTTGATTGGGGAATGAAGAACAATTATGCATACATACATATGATATACATGAATTATGATACAGCATACTGACCCCGAGGAAAGCGAAGTCACCTAGTGCTTTGTGTTTTTTGTCTATTATCCTTGGTTTTATCTCACACTTGGGGGCTAAATCTTTGTGATAACGTGCTCCTTTCCTTTCTCATTTCTTATGTGTATCACTACCTTAAAGCAATCACCCCCGTTGAGGTGTGTGCGATCGCTTTAATGTAGGGGGGCATACACCCCGTCTATCCCTTCAGGATACTTGAAAATTTCTTGGTGAACTTAGCTTTGCCTTGAAAATTTTTGGTATTTCTCTTGCATGACTCATAGTGAGGGAACCTTACTACTGACAATCATGGTTCTCCCTCGTGATCTTCCCTTTTACTTTGTCAATTGAAGTCGTAAGATCCTTAGTCCACTGGGGGCTTGGTGTGTCTTGCCTCCTTGACGTGGTGAAATTCTTTCAATGTTGTTTCCTTGTACTTTACCAAAAGTATGGGTGTACACTTATACTCCCACTAAAGTGGGGGCTAAATGTAGCATCCTAAAATTGCAACACTTGCAATTTCGACAGCATTTGGGTCTTCACGATGGCGACGCAACACTGAACCTAAATGGAGACCCTGAAACTTGTTCATGACATCAAAAACTGCATTTTTTAGCACCCTGGTCTGATCCTCCTTACACCTTGCTGTCCCTGGAGGTGGGACCATGGTGCCTAGCACCTTGGTCCTTCAGGACCATGGAGCCCAACGCCCTAGTCCCCCAGGACCATGGCACCCAGCGCCCTGGTCCCTAGCCCTATTTTGGGTCCGGTCTCTTATCGGGCTTCGGCTCTTTAAGTTTGCAAATTGGAAAATAAGGTTGCTATGTCAGCCCAAGGTTAGAAAAATCAGTCTTTCAACCCTAATTGACAAGTATATAAACTACATTTCCTCTCCCATTTTGGGGAGGAAGGATATGTGTACAAGATGCGGAAACGATATTCAAACATTCAAGCATTCAAGCATTCAAGCATTCCTTCAAGCAATTGATCATTTTAAGTCTCCATTCAAGGCTAAGTGTTGCATTCAAGACAAGGATTCAACCATTGAAGAGGAGATCACATACCACATACAACTTACAACATACAACAACATTTACACCTTCGCATGTAAGAATACAAACATTCTTACAACAAGGTATTAGTACTTGTTTACATTACAATCATTTACATTTACAACATTCTCATTTCTTGGTTAATTCCAAAACTGATGTTTGACCTAAGGGCAAACCCCTAATCCCTAACCCCCCAATTGTCCTCTCTTTTCTGTGTGTAGGTTGTAGGTACACGGCTATAATTGAAGATCTGGAATCCTTGTGCAGAGACGAATAGATCCCCCTTCATTTCACGGATTTTTCGGAGGACCGTGTGCACGCCGGGCGCCATTGTCCCGTCAACTTTCGCTCAAATTTGCAGGATAGCGTCGTCTCAACATTTTACTGCTAATTCCAGGTCTGCAGCTTCATCCTATATTCCTATCTCTCTTTATAAGCAAATCTTTCTCACTTTACATGCATTCTTAGCTCAATGCTTCTATCTACATTCTTTACAAAAGAGGGTAGCCTTGCTGTCTTAACCCTTGAAACTCATTTAGAATCCAATCTTGCATTGTGTGGGATTGGATCTTGTGGGTTTCAACCCCTCTTTTGAATGTAAAGTCTCTCCTAAGTGAAAACTGTCAACCCTAGTGACCTCCTTTCTCTCTCCTTGGAGTGGTGGGGGGAACACTTAGGGTTCGATCGCGATTTTCCGCTTTACAGTACCGATTCTTCACTGGCCAAGCTCAAACTTCTTTGCATGGTAGTGGATGATCAGGTACAATGTTTGGAAGATGTTGCCCAGGCCACTATAAAGAAAAACCATGAAAGGCACTCAAAGTTACCTTAGTAAAGCAAATAGATGAAGACAAGACACGACCTCTTAAGAAAAAAGATGATATAAGTTCAGCTATGGGTAAAGGTAACCCACTCTTGAGTAAAATCTACCAACCTCACCTATTTTATGAAGATGCTCTGAAATAGAAGATTCAACTCCAATTGGAGTTACAGAAATATATCAGCAACTTCAAACTACCCTATGATATGTTCATAGTATATGGACAAACTCTTCATACTCACCAGCATCAGATTGCAAAGCTTGACTCAGAGATCTACAATTGGACTCGAGATCTACAGGAGCTCCAGTTGCTCCTATTGCCAAAATTGCAGGTTCTTCAGAAGTGCTTCCTAAACTTGGAGGATATTATTGTCATGAACATATACTCTATTTTCATATTATGCAAAAAAAAGGTGAATATTTTGCATTACTTTGTCATTGTTGGCAAAGGGGGAGTAGTGTATTAAAATTTTGGCAGGCATTAACATTTCATGCAGATACTTGTAATTTTTGCAAAGGGAGTAGTGTATATGCTTAGGGGGAGCAATTTTGATTATGTCATCTGTTTTGTTTTGTAAAGCACCGAGATATCAAAATTTTCCTAAGTTTTGCCATCAACGCCAAAGGGGGAGATTGTTGGTATTTTGATGATGATTAGTTGTGATTGTCATTCATGGACACACACTTATTTGATGATGTATGAGTTATTCTCAACAGGTATTGTATGTCATTAGATGTATAGTCTTTATTTGTTGAAGACTATCAGTGTTTTGCAAAAGATGCTTACTGGTCACAACATGACCAAAGACCCCAACTGGTATGAAGATCTCAAGCGCAATGAAGACCCCGAGCAGTAGTTAATCATTTGATCAAATCACTATGCTCAAATTTTCTAGTCTTCATTTGTCAACCGATATAATTGTAATGTGTGATGAGTTATCATCCACCGACACTTTGGCGATGTTTCTGTGTTGTGTTACCAAATGTGTCTAGATGCACTATACCTAGGAAATTGTAGTCTAATCTTATTGGACTAACATGAAATTAGGATCCTATATGAGGACATCATGTCTAGGGTTTTAAAAAAGTAGTTGAGTGCGAACGTTGGAAAGTAGATTAGGTCTCTACGAGAAAAGGTCTCTCACAATAGAGATAGAGAGTGCAAAATATAAAAGACTGAAGTAATGCTGGAATGCATTAACAAGGAGTTGTAAAGGATCTAATCAAGCATTTTGTGCTACTACCTAGATCATTCACTTGTTGATTACTAATATCATTGACAAGTTTGAAACCCTTAACTCGGTAGGCCCAACCAAGCCTATTGTAAATCCTCTAACAAGGTTGTTCACAGTTGTGTATCTAAAATCCTCTAACAGGGTAGTCTTTAGCAAGACTTATCTCCTAACAAAGATTTGGATTCCTAACAGGATCTATTCTGGTGAAGAACATTGTAAGGCCTTAACCGGTCTAGTTACTATTCTGTAGATAGTTGACTTGGGAGTTTTATTCACTGTGGTTTTTCCCATTTGGGTTTCCACATCAAAAAATCTTGTGTTATGATGATTGTTCTTCTGTGGGTGAATGCTTTATTTTCTATTTGGCTTGTTTTTGTTTTAACCGGTTTATTGTTTAATCTGCTACACTAGTTTGTAGTTAAACCGCTTAAGAGTTTGTTTAAGTTTTTGGGTATATTAATTCACCCCCCTCTCTTAGTATTCATCATGACCATCTTAGAGAAGAGATTCAATTTGATTTGATATGCCTCGTGGGTTATGAAGGAACCCTAGCACACTAAAGGTTGAAGTTACGTTTTGGTGGGAATGCTCAGATGTAAATATGCAGATCAAAGATCAGATTGGGTGATGTTGCATGAGAGAGTGATGCTGGTGAAGGGAGTGAAATCAAAGAGTTAGTAAGAAAAGGAGCCCATCAACAATCACAGAGGCGACTGCGTGCTTGAGAGAGAACTTGTAAGAAGAGTTCAACCGGCAAGGTTAAGGCAACCAGTAGACTATCACTGCATTTGACAGTGGGGTGAACTGGTAAGAAGGTAGTAGTGAGTGAAGGAGAGAAGAGAGAGAGAGAGAAGAGGTCCGACATGGTAGAGTCTAAGTAGTAGAATATTCAGAGAGATTCAACAGAGTACCGGTATTGATAAGAGAAAATCGATAAAGAACTGGTAAAGTC
Source organism: Cryptomeria japonica (assembly GCF_030272615.1). Taxonomy (NCBI): domain Eukaryota; kingdom Viridiplantae; phylum Streptophyta; class Pinopsida; order Cupressales; family Cupressaceae; genus Cryptomeria; species Cryptomeria japonica. Next base: position 255,709,895 of record NC_081405.1, read on the forward strand.
TGAACTGGTAAGGTTGCAACAGAGACTGAAGAAGAGTAGGAATAGTGTGAGAAGAGAATCAATAGAGAAAAGAGTAGAGGTAAACTAGTAAAGAGAGAGGTTGCATAATTCATTTGTAACTAGGTATTACTATTATTTTAATATATGTTATTGTGATCACTGAGTTGGAGCTTGGTGTAGGAGTTGGTGCTCCTTGGGTTGGTGCCCTAAAATCAAGGTTTGGTGCCCTAAACTTTGTAACATTGTTTATTGTGAGGCTATATTGGAGCAGTAGACTCCAGCAACATTTCTCATCGAGGTTTTTCCCATGTTGGGTTTTCCTCATACTTTCGTTGTTATGTGATGTTCTTTTGTGTGTGGATGCATTTGAGTCTTCTCCCTATCTCAAAGGTATATACATCTTGTGTTAGATCTACTAACCAGTACACACATTTAGGATTAAAAAGGGTTATGTTTGGAAACCACTGATTCACCCCCCCCTCTCAGTGGCATCTTGTATTCTACACTTGGTATCAAAGCCCTAGGTTCCCAGTTTAATAAGCTTTCTCCAGCTTGGGTAGATTCTGGTTTCAAAAACATAATGGTATGTTTTGTGTCAACCCCTACTCCGGTGTTTGATGGATCAAACTTTTCTATTTGGAGTTGTAGGATGGAAGTCTACCTATCCTCTTTAGGGTTTGATATGTCTGAATGTCGATTGTGAATAAATAGTTTGTCCCTGCATTTCCTCCCACCGATCATGAAGCATAAAGAAGATAGAGGTGTAATGATAAAGCAATGAAGGCTATACTTAGTGGGCTCTTAGATGATGTTTCCTCACATGTGGATAGATGCAAATCGACAAAGAGCCTGTGGGATAGATTGAAGAAACTTTATGGTGAAGAACCTTGCACCGCTGGATCAGATTGTGGAAGAAAGAAGATTTATATAGAAGATGAATGTGTAGTTGATAAGTCTAGATTAGTCAACCGTTGCAACAATGATGAGGAGGAGACTCATCTATTCATGGTTCATGAGATACAAAGTGAGGTGCACACTTCTGAAAGTGATCATGTAGATCAATTACACTGACAAGATGTGTTTGGCAGTGATGGTGAAGATGAAGAAGAAGATCAAGATGAAGTTGATCTTGAAGGAGAACTTGTAAGTACTCTTGAGGATCTCACCAGAGTGAGAACATAATACATGTTTTTCAACAATGTTACTGTAGCGTCCTAAAATTGTGACACTTACAATTTCGACTGCATTTTGGTCTTCACGATGGCGACGCAACACGCAACCTGAATGGAGACACCGAAACCTGATTATGACACTGAAAACTGCATTTTTCAAGCACCCTGGCCTGAACCTCCTTGCACCCTGCTGTCCCGGGAGGTGGGACCAGAGCGCCCAGCGCCCTGGTCCTTCAGGACCAGGGCGCCCAGTGCCCTGGTCCCCCAGGACCATGGTGCCCAGTGCCCTGGTCCCTGGGTCCTATTTTGGGCCTGGTCTCCTTTGGACTTCGGGTCTTTTTGTTTGCAATTTGGAAAATAAACTTTCCTGGTTGGCCTAAGGTTGGGAAAATCAGTCTATCAGCCCTAATTGACAAGTATATAAACTACATTTTCCTCTTTCATTTGACATGAGGGAAAAAGGCATGGAAACTATACTCAAGCATTCAAGCATTCCTTCAAGCAATTGGTCATTTCAAGTCTCCATTCAAGGCTAAGTGTTGCATTCAAGACAAGGATTCAACCATTGAAGAGGAGATCACTTACTACATACTACATACAACATACTACAACAACATACAACATCTATACCTTCGCACATAAGGATACAAACATCCTTAGAACAAGGTATTAGTACTTGTTTTACAGTCATTTACATTTACAGCTCTTGCTCATTTCTTGGTTAATTCCAAAACTGGGGTTTGACCTAATGGCAAACCCCTAATCCCTAACCCCCCCAATCATCTTCGGTTTTCTGTGTGTAGGTTGCAGGTACGTGGCTGAAATTGAAGATCTGGAATCCTTGTGCAGAGAGGAACAAATCCCCCTTTGTTTCGCAAATTTTTCGGAGGACCGTGGCGCTCGGGCGCCATCATCCCAGCAACTTTTGCTCAAATTTGTAGGACAACGTCGTATCGACATTTTACTGCTAATTCCAGGTCCGCAGCTTCATCCTATATCCCTAACTCAGTTTATAAGCAAATCTTTCTCACTTTCTATGCATTCCTAGCTTAATTCTTCTATGCACATTCTTTACAAAAGAGGGTAGCCTTGCTGTCATAACCCTTGAAACTCATTTAGCATCCAATCTTGCATTGCGTGGGATTGGATCTTGTAAGTTTCAACCCCTCTTTTGAATGTAAAGTCTCTCCCCTAAGTGAAAACCATCAACCCTAGTGAATCTCCCTTCTCTCTCCTTGGAGTTGGAAGAGGGGAGAGCAACTAGGGTTCGATCGCGATTTTCCGCTTTACATTTTGGTGAACCCGACGTGAACATCCTTTCTGATTTTTCATGATTAGATCTCAAATTTGATTCTTTGATTACATTTCCATGTTTGATCTTTTGCAAAATTTTAGAGTTGATTGCATAAAAACTCTAAAATTTCTTTTTAGTAATTAAACTTGTGAAATATTTAATTGTTAATGCTTGTTTCAGATCTGCCCTTCTATTACAAATTATCAATTCATATTTGTGCTTTAATTTTGAAAATTAAGTGTTTAAGTGTTAAAACCCTAATTTTTAAAACCCTCTTGATTCAACTTTTGTCCGACAATTTCACTGATCAAAACATCTTCAAATCAGCTGTAACTTTGGATTCCGCAATAAAATCACAATATCTTTCATCCCTGAAAATTTGGAAAAAAGTTGCGAGGACCGTGTGCACTCCGAGCGCCATCGTCCCCGACATTTTTTCTGAAATTTCGGGAGCTAGATCTTACTGTATTTTCTTGCTAAAATCCAGAATTTTGGCTGATTTTATCAATTTTAACACCTTCAAAATTAAAGTCAAAGTTGGTCTAGGGATTGCTTGGATTAACGCTTCTAATCATTCAAAAATCATTGAAACTGAAATTTTGTGTCAAAATTGTGTTCTTACTGTCCTAAATCTGAAAAGTGTGTTTGCATTCATTCGAAATTTCAGTGCTTTATTCAAATTCTTACAATTTGTGACTTTTGAAATTAAGTACTTAATTACAACAACTTTAATTTCCGCTTTAAAAATTGAATTTTGCGTGAAATTGAGTCAATTTTTAAATTTCAAAATTTGCATTGCTCTTGACATTCCCTCTAAAATCATAAAATTCAAAATTTCAGTTTCCCTCTCTTTTTCAAAATTCAAATTTTGCATTTTTCGACAATCTTGGTAGGGTTCAATTTCGAGATTGTAACTTTAATTTGGCCTATCTACAGATCGTAAAATCACTCAATTTTTTCATATTAGCTTTAAAATCATCATACCTTTCATCCCTGCAAATTTCGAAAAAAGTTGCAAGGACCGTGTTGCACTCCGAGCGCCATGGTCCCGGACATTTTTTTTCGAAATTTCGGGAGATTGTCGTGATCGCATTTAATAGCTTAAATCCAAAAGATTGGCTGATTTTACTGAAAATTGCTACCTCTAAATTCAAAATTTCCTCTTCCTTTCTAGTGCATGAGTTTTACAACAATAAGCCCTGCTTACACTATTCCCGTTAGACGAAGCCGTAGAATTAAGTCTTTCCGAGGTTTAATTACTGAGGAGATGGAACCTAATTTGAATAGCCTTTTTAACAAGGACATGGGTAATTCCTCTAATCCTCCTAATGATGAAGAAGCTCTCCATGAGGTTTCTGAAGAACAACTTTCGAAATTGGATAACCAATTTGACGATTTTCACCAATGGATGTCTCAAGAATACCCCGATAGTCAAGCTCTTCCTTTAATTGAGGGTCTAAAACGTATGCTTCAAAGTGATAAGAATGGAATTGATATTTTGCGTGGTATTGCACACATTGTGGATTCGAATGTGATTCCTATGAAGAGTTGTGCTGAAAATTTGGGTTATACACAACCTCCTACTCAAGACAATCATTCTATTCCTTTGACGACTTCTATTGCTAGCATACCTACCTCCTGTGATCACCAGTCATGGGGGCAATCCTTCTTCTTCAATTAACCCTCTTCCTTCATTTAATCCGATTTCTTCATTCACTCCTTCAATGAGTGTCCCTATTATATCTCCACAAATGAACATGACGCAAGGGGGCAATTCATTTAACCATTCCATTCCTCCTTGTAGTGTTCCTCTTGTCCAATCATCCCCTATAATTGACTATAATAGAGTCCCACCACCTTACTCTTTACCTTCTTTCAATAACATAACACCTCCATCTCAATCTAACACATCTAATATGAATTCTTCGACTGAAGCGACCATTAACAATCTTGCACAAACTGTCTCTTCTTTACAGCAACAAATTGCCTCTATGAATCAATCTAAGTTTAGTGTGCCCACATTTGATGTTGCGAGCCCACTTTCTCTTGACATTGTTCAAGCTATTCCTCCTAAACATGTTGAAATTCCGCATTTGGAGCTTTATAATGGTAAAGGAGATCCTCTAACACATGTTAAGACTTTTCAAACAATTTGTACTGATTTTGCTTATGACCAAAGGTTGCTTGCAAAACTGTTCACTAGAACATTAAGAGACAAAGCCCTACAATGGTATTGCTCGTTGCCTTCTTATTCTATTACTTCTTTCGAACAACTTGTAAATGCTTTCATTCAACAATTTCAAAACAATATAAGTCCTAAAGTTACTTTGATTGATTTAATGCATTGTAAACAAGGTGTTAAAGAAAAAGTGACTAATTTCATTGGTAGATATAAGCATTTGTATGCTCAAATTTCTTTTCCAGTGCCTGACAATGATATTCAAAGAATCTTTATTTCTAATTTACAAAAAGATATTCGAGACAAACTTCTGTTTTCTGAGTTTACTTCTTTCCAACAGTTGTGTGCAACTCTTCACAATTATCAACTGACTGTGAGTCAAATGGAACAATCACATCCTATGGCTCCGAGTGATAAGGGTGATAGCAGTCAACAACCATTTGGGAAGTTTAAACCGAACAGAGATTCCATCAAATTCAATGAAAACATCATCAACAACAATGTGAATGCAGCATCAGGTGTGCCTCCTATTTCTAAATTTTTCAAGAAAGAAAGAAAGTATACTCCTTTGAATGAATCATTGCATAGTATTATGAATAAGTTATTGGAACAAAATGTGCTTACTCTTCCTCCTATAAGGCAAATTGATCCTACAAAGATTACTTCACCTTATTTTGATAACAAATCCTTTTGTCAATTTCATCGTCAGCCTGGGCATGATACTGAAAAATGTTTTTCTTTAAAGGGTAAAATTCAAGATTTGATTGATAATAATACTATTTTTGTTTCTGGAGTGAATGATAAAGGCAACACATCTATAGCTCCTCCTAATCAAAATCTTCAGATTTTCACTGATCCATTACCTTCTCATACCTCTAATGCAATTGAGGCTAATGATTCCTCTCTCTCATCTGATGGTCTTTTGTCTATGGCTCCGAATGTGATTAACTTTGTAGAGCAGCAAGAAAACCCTAAAGAACCTTCCATCACATTTGATTCCAGTGAAACCATTAGGGCACCTGATGGTCCTTTATACATAGTTGCAAAAGTCAAGAATGCACCTTGTCGTGGAGTGCTTATTGATCCTTCATGCATGGTTAATGTTATTACTAAAGAATTTCTTTTTACTTTGCAATTGAATCAAGTGATCTATGACAAAACAGATGTGATTGTGAAACTATTTGATGCATTTTCTTCTCCTGCAATTGGTTCTATTACATTGCCTATTGAGGTCCATAACAAATCCCTTGATGTGAACTTTGCTATTATTCCATCTTCCGAACAATTTCGTGTGAATCTTGGCTATCCTTGGCTATCTTCCATGAAAGCTATTGCTTCTCCTATTCATAAGTGTTTTAAATTTCCCCATAATGGTGAAGTTGTTATTGTCAATCATAGTCTCTTTAAACCAGCTGAAAGAACTTCTAGCATTCCTATTGATTACTTTTGGCCTAAACAATTCCAATCTCTTCCTCCGCGAAGTGATCATCTTTTCAAATCTTATCAAAAGTGGAAAACAGATATAATCCTATCTTTAAGTGAACCTAGAACACCTAAACTTGATATTCCTATCATTCTTGAGAAGGAAGTTCTCCCTTTGAAAGATAAAACTAATGTCTTTCCTCAAGAAGATTCCCAACCCATTCCCATGGATGTGACTATGTCTATATCTAATAAACTTCCTAAAAGTAGACCTATCCCTCCTCATCATGATGGACTTGGTCTTCTTCCTAAACCAAAAATTCCTCATTTATATGGAGCAGTTCCTCCTCCTTCTTTTTATAGAGAGAAGAGACCTTCTTCTTCTCCTATTATCCAGCCTAAGAGACCACAACCTAAACACCCAAGTGCTAAGGTTGAGAACATTCCTCCTCCTCAATCTTCTCCACTTCCTACTAAGACTAGACGAAATCGTTCTGCACGTGAACACCGACGAAAGCATCGTCTTAGAGCTCAAGCAGCTGCTTCTCAAACTTTGCAATCTCCAAAAACACCTTCAACAAGCATTATTCCATTTTCTCCTCAGCCAGAAATTGAGCCAAAATCTCCTAAACATAAGATGCATGATGGTCTTGATCTTGTGTGAGTTAAAGACCCTATTTTTATAAATCTTGATGGTGATATAGATGAAAATGTTATTCATGATGAAAATGCTACTTCTCTTGCTTCTGATACTGAATATGAACTTGTTGATATTGATAACCATTTATCTAATGAATTTTCTAAAGCACTTATCCTAGCTCCTAGACAAGAACAACGTGGCTTGGAACATGAACATAGCCCTTGTTTGGATCTTGTGATAGCTCCATCTGCTATGTTGAATGTTCCTCCTCTAGCGTGTTCCCTTCCTTCCCGAAACATTGATCAGCAAGATCGGGGGGTAGATGACATGCTAGACTAGTTACATTAGCATAGCAGATTCTCTCCTCCTCTCTTGTGTTACTTTTTCTATATGTTATTCTCATTCTTCTATTTGTTGTCCTTAGTGTTGTCTACTTGAGGACGATGCAAAGCATTGAGATCTCTTTCGGTCTCTCTCATGTTGACTCAAAAGATATATGTGTTCCCTTCTTCTAGGTGACCTTCCTTGATTGGGGAATGAAGAACAATTATGCATACATACATATGATATATATACATGAATTATCATACAGCATACTGACCCCGAGGAAAGCGAAGTCACCTCGTGCTTTGTGTTTTGTGTCTATTATCCTTGGGCTTATCTCACACTTGGGGGCTAAATCCTTGTGATAACATGCTCCTTTCCCTTCTCATTTTCTTATATGTATCACTACCTTAAAGCAATCACCCCCGGTGAGGCATGTGCGATCACTTTAACGTAGGGGGGCATACATCCCATTCATATCTTTTCAAGATACTTGAAAATTTCTTGACAAATTTAGCTTTGCCTTGAAAATTTTTGATATCTTTCTTGCATGACTCATAGTGAGGGAACCTTACTACTGACAGTCATGGTTCTCCCTCATGATCTTCTCTTTTACTTTGTCAATCGAAGTCGTAAGATCCTTAGTCCACTGGGGGCTTGGTGTGTCTTGCCTCCTTGACGTGGTGAAAGTCTTTCAATGTTGTTTCCTTGTACTTTACCAGAAGTAAGAGCATACATACTCCCACTAAAGTGGCGGCTAAATGTAGCGTCCTAAAATTGTGACACTTGCAATTTTGACTGCATTTCGGTCTTCACGATGGTGACGCAACACGCAACGTGAATGGAGACCTCGAAACCTGATTATGACACTGAAAACTGCATTTTTCAAGCACCCTGGCCTGAACCTCCTTGCACCCTGCTGTCCCGGGAGGTGGGACCAGAGTGCCCAGCGCCCTGGTCCTTTAGGACCAGGGCGCCCAGCGCCCTGGTCCCTGGGTCCTATTTTGGGCCCGGTCTCCTTTGGACTTCGGGTCTTTTTGTTTGCAATTTGGAAAATAAACTTTCCTGGTCGGCCTAAGGTCGGGAAAATCAGTCTATCAGCCCTAATTGACAAGTATATAAACTACATTTTCCTCTTTCATTCGACATGAGGGAAAAAGGCGTGGAAACTATACTCAAGCATTCAAGCATTCAAGCATTCCTTCAAGCAATTGGTCATTTCAAGTCTCCATTCAAGGCTAAGTGTTGCATTCAAGACAAGGATTCAACCATTGAAGAGGAGATCACTTACTACATACTACATACAACATACTACAACAACATACAACATCTATACCTTCGCACATAAAGATACAAACATCCTTAGAACAAGGTATTAGTACTTGTTTTACAGTCATTTACATTTACAGCTCTTGCTCATTTCTTGGTTAATTCCAAAACCGGGGTTTGACCTAATGGAAAACCCTTAATCCCTAACCCCCCCAATCGTCTTCGCTTTTCTGTGTGTAGGTTGCAGGTACGCAGCTGAAATTGAAGATCTGGAATCCTTGTGCAGAGACGAACAGATCCCCCTTCGTTTCGCGGATTTTTCGAAGGACCGTGGCGCTCGGGCGCCATCGTCCTGGCAACTTTTGCTCAAATTTGCAGGACAGCGCTGTATCGACATTTTACTACTAATTCCAGGTCCGTAGCTTCATCCTATATCCCTAACTCAGTTTATAAGCAAATCTTTCTCACTTTCTATGCATTCCTAGCTTAATTCTTCTATGCACATTCTTTACAAAAGAGGGTAGCCTTGCTGTCATAACCCTTGAAACTCATTTAGCATCCAATCTTGCATTGCGTGGGATTGGATCTTGTAAGTTTCAACCCCTCTTTTGAATGTAAAGTCTCTCCCCTAAGTGAAAACCATCAACCCTAGTGAATCTCCCTTCTCTCTCCTTGGAGTTGGAAGAGGGGAGAGCAACTAGGGTTTGATCACGATTTTCCGCTTTACAGTTACTATTGTGGAACAAAACTGGTTGATCAAATGCCTTGAAGATTCTAAGGAATGTATCTTAGAGTTGAAAACTCAAATAGAAGACAAAAAGAAGTGTAGGTGCAAAGATCTAGAGTCTGAGATAGAGGCCAAAGACAAAGAATCTCAAAAGAAAAAAGATGAAATGGAGAAACTTAGCAAAGACCTTGAGAAATGTCAAGATGAGCTCAAAGTGAGGATCCAATATGATGGTAGTTATGATGCCTTGGATAAAATATTGAAGAAACAAAAACTTTCCAAGGATACCAGAGGATTAGGATATGTTGTCGATGAATGCTCCACCAGCAAGAATGTCTCCCCCAAGGACATTCAGTTTGTCTCCACAATTGGAGATAACAAGTGACAGACCTTCACAATCAAAAATGCTCCTAGGAAGAAGGTTGACCTAACTACAACCAGTGAAGACATGAAGATAACGATCGGTGTTGCAAGGAGGAACAATGTTGATCCTAAAGGGAAAGGGACGCTAAGAGAAGAAGGATTCATTAGAAATGAGAATATAAGAAGATACATTGGAAGACCTCCTGTCGATGGAAGACAAAGAGATGTCATGGTTCCCAAGAACAATCCTCAGAGAAGCATAAATGGAGATTCTAAACCGGTAAGATCTCCTCATGGATGGCAGGAAAAAATTTGTAAGTAATATGCCCTCCTTCTTCGGTTACTACTTTGCATGCAAACATTATAGTCATAGGGCAGATGAATGCAAAATGAGGTCTAGGAATAGACAAAATGATTTTCCTAGGAATAACAATCGAGCCTGTCAGAGATGTAATGCATTTGGCCATAGAAGTCATGATTGCAAAAAGAAGAACTTGTAGTCATACGGCAGTCAGTATAATAGTCATGCTCAATATGGAAATGGTTATAGAGAATATGAGAGTCAAAGACCTACATGGAAACAAAAGAGAAATGTTCCTGCAAGAACAAGAAATTCACTAGTTCCAGTAGCTGGCTACAATTGCATGGTCAAAAGATGGTCAAACCAATTTAATAGAAGGTCCTCTAATCATGTGTTTGGTATGAACACAGTCTACTTCTACAACAATGCTTCTGGTCATGCTATAAAATCTGGTAGAGAAAGGAACAATCAGTAGAAGAAGCTAAGGTATGCTCCAAACACTATAAATGGGAAGAGGAGTGAGACCAAGTAGGTATGGAGGAAGAAGCAAGAGAGTATAACCATGGATCATCATTGTGCATTCAATGAACAAGTGACATCTCCTAAGGCTTAACGGAGATGTGGGACCTTAGGGGGAGCTACATACTGATCACATTATTCACCCCCTTAGTGAAAAGGACAAATGGAAAGACAAGTTATTGTCCGTATAAGGAAGAAGATTAGATAATAACGTGTGTAGTTGCTCCCTTGGCTACACATTTATCTATGAGAGATGGATTAGTTTTGCATGTGTTAGTGGATGGTTAATTTTCCATTGGAATCAGAGGCATTTGACACAAGAAGACATAGGAACACAGTCTACTTCTACAACAATGCTTCTAGTCATCATGTTGAATCTAGTAGAGAAATGAACAATCAGCAAAATTAGGTAAGGTCTACTCCAATCACTATAAATGGGAAGAGGAGTGAGACCAAGAAGGTATGGAGGAAGAAGCAAGTAAGTAGAACCATGGACTAGAACCATGCATTCAATGAATAGGTGACATCTCCTAAGGCTTAAGGGAGATGTAGGACCTTAGGGGGAGCTACATACTAATCACATTATTCACTCCCTTAGCGAAAAGGACAAATGGAAAGAAAATTTGTTGTTAGTATAACAAAGAATATGAGATAACTATGTGTGTAGTTGTTGTTAGTACCCGAAGGCAACTAAGAGGGTGGGGTGAATCAGTTGTCTATTAATTTCAACCCAAATATACTTTAACCAAACTTGATACTTAATACTGGTAAACCAAACTTACTGCCAGTAGACTGATTAACAATTAATAATAGTACCAGTGAAACTTAATGCATGAAACAGAAAGAGAAACAATATCCACAACACATAGCACAAATATTTGTACCTGGAAACCCGGTAAGGGGAAAAAACAAGATGGGAAACCTTATCCACAATCAAATGATACTACTGTAGATAGTATGTGTATACAAATGGGGTCTGCACATGTAGATAGGCCAGCTACCTATATCTCACTGCTCAATCAAAAAATGAGAGTCACACTGACTATAATTGTATGATTAAATCCAATGATAATGTACTGCTCAAAGTAGCATCTCCAATGCTGGATTCAGTACAAGTTAAGCTCTAAATTTATTTTTCAAACCTTCCTTGAATCTTCAAAAGTTGTCTGCATGAGTAGATCTTCTTATATTTGCATATACCGAATATAACAACCTTATAATACCTTATTACATCTCCTATATCAATCTCACAATTGAGATCTTATATATCTACCAAAACCTAAGACCAAATGTGTAAGTCAGATTACTAAGAATAATATAATAAAATCAATTACAAGTAAGTCAAGATGTGATGCATCATGTCGGCTCAATATTATTAATTGATTAAACCATCTCCATAACATGTTGTTTTTATCTGGAATAGATAACGCTTGTCGGTCCATAACCTAGACCCATTTGCCAGTAACAACAAATATGTCAACCCGATTAGACCAATAACCATATCTCCAAAACCAAGTGTCCAAACCATGTCTTCGACATAACCAAGTGATCTCTAGATGATAAAAAGTAATCCTTAGTACCGATGAACAATATAACCTACTAGTGACTGTGCATAAGTCACTGAACATAACCAAAGATCTCTAGAAGAATAAGTGATGATAAGTGTTGACATCAATGAAAAAGCCACTGCAATGTATCCATAATAGAAACAATCTCCCCCTTTGACATTGATGGCAACACAAGATAGAAAATCCATCTAAGTGCTAAAGCAAAAATTCCAAAAACCAAAAATGAACAATCTCCAGAATAGATCAATACCAGAAATCAAAAAACAAATGCAGAGAGTAAAAATCTCTCCCCAGGGATAATGTTTTTCCATAGACATCTCTCCCCCTTTTACATCAAATGCTAAAGAAATACAAATACCAGATAAAACCAGTTCATCGAACCAATTACAAATACCAACTACTCCCCCTGAGAAGTAGCTTTTCCTCCATCAAAGCCAGAAATATTTTTTTTTGTAAATTCTGTCGGTTTGATGCCAAGCATCAATTGTCTAAGTCTCTACTGGTGAGGGTATAACCCCAAGATTATCTCTAAGGTATTCAAAAGTTTCCTTAGGCAAAGGCTTAGTAAAGATGTCTGCAATCTTCTCTTTAGTATTCACATAAACCAATCTTACTTCTTTTGCTTCAACATTCTCTTTCAAAAAATTGTATTTGATAGAAACATGTTTAGTTTTAGAGTGAAATACCAGATTCTTAGATATATCAATTGTTGCCATATTATCACAATAGATAATTATAGGTTCTGTCGGGTCTCAAATCAACAGATTGGATAGGTTCTAAGGAAATGCCAACTCCTATGATCAAACCCTCCAATTGACTTGACCAACATATAGAGTGAACCTGTTTGGTTGCTAACTCTCTCACTTTAGGCTCTGCAGGACCTAGGCGGGTATACCTATTCACTGAATGTCACCAATAACCAGTGCCTTTTATAGCAGATTTATTAACCTAATCTGATATCTCCAGATCTTGAAATGGAATGAGTTCCTTGAATGGAGATATAGCAGATGAGTTCAAGATTGTTGTTGTAATAACTGTTTGTCTAATGTTTCTTAATCACTTTTATTGCTTATTAAAATAATCAATTATGAATGAAATGATGAGTGCAACTTGTAATTTAGCCAGTGCCTTCTTCGCTGTTTGGGTTACAGAGTCATTACACTTTTCTTTAGGACTTTTGGTGTGAACCTGTGAGACAGTTTTTTAATTCATACCTTTATGAACCTGTCAGTTATTATTTCTTTTGGAACCAAATGAATGCTTATATCATATGCTGATTGAGTGAATTTAACCCTACCCTTAAGGGACCAGTCAATTAAGCTTTGCAAGGAACAATCACAATCCGCAAGCAAAACTTTTGTTGCAACATTATAATATAAAACATAGATCTGATCTTAAGAACATGAATAACCTTATCTTATCAGACAATATCACAGACGATTGCCAAAGGAAAATGAAATGATCCACAACACATATGCAGAGAAACAGTTGATCAAAATTTGTATTCCATTATAGTTTGTATACAGAAGATTTACAGGCTGTCATCTATCGTTATCTTTATGTTATTTTATCCCTCTCCCCTTACATTACAAAAATCATTCTCATATATATATGAGGATGAAGGCCTTTCATGAAGAGACACGACCTTTCAAAATATTAATCGTTAATTTGAGTATTTCTAAACTTAAGCAAAAAGAGATTTAGGAGTCCCAAATGATAAATGTAATCATCGTCTTTGAAGGTTTTGATTTGAGGAGTCTGTTTCTTCAATTCATCTCCCAACGACAGATACTTGAATATTATCTGGTTGACAGTAGGGGCCATATCCTTACTTCGATCTATCTCTGACAAGGCCCAATCCTTGACGCTAGTGAGCTCTTTTTGCAAATCCTCTAGGGATATCACTTCTCCTTCTTTGTAAACGGAGGGCATTCCAACGGGTTTCTCATCATCCAACTCCTTCAGATCTCTTCTCAGCGTATCTTCAAGTTTGACATGATTCTCCATATACGCAGTCCCCTCAGCTTTTTCCTCTGGCGTCAAGGCATCGACATTATTTAGTACTTCATGCAATCGTGCTTTTAACCTCTCATGCTTTGTTAACACTTTTATCGTTCCATTATATACTTTCCAATATGGTTCAACCTACAAGAGCATGGTGTTAAATCGATGTCCTATGATGTCATTGACCAGTTTGTCCATCCTTTGTTGGATACCTTCTGCGCATTTATTGGCCTTCTCTGCTTGATACTTCCAGTACAGAGCATCAGAGACATCGTCCAAGCTACGTCCCGTGGGGTATGAGGTGTATTCGCTGATAGGAGTCCCTGTCTCTAGTTGCAATACTTTTGCCTGCAACTTTTGATTCTCCTCTTTAGATTTTTCATATAACCCCTTATATGTGACGTTCTCTCTGACCAAAAACTCTGTCTGGTCCAGGTTCAATCTAGCAACATCCAAGTTGAGTTTTGCAGTGACCCTAGGGTCATTTTTTCCAACCTGATGAACCATGAGGTGCCCAAAGGTTTCTTCAATGTCCACAATGATAGGCCTCTTCCCCTTTGGATATAATGCCCATTGTAGGAGAGCTTTCTTGTCTGGATCATATCCAGAGCCTAAGAACAATTTGTCTATCTCCTAAGGCAACACCTATTGATTCAAGTCTTGTTTCTTCAGGAAGCCATCAAATAAAAGTGCTGAGTTTATATCCCAACCAAAGAAGATGATTACACCGGCCTCTTTTAGTAGTTTCCTCCCTTTCTCAGGAGTCATATCTTTCATGAGGACATCAATCTCATCTTGCAATCTCTTCATCTATTCCTCCTCTGGTCTTCCAGCCATGCTTCGTTTTACATGAGCTCCTTTGTATTGGTACAAAAATGAGAGGAACTCCCTAGAAGAAGCGAATCCATCATCAGCAACGAAATCTTCATGCTCAGTCATTCTTATATCAACAACATCCTTGATGTTAATTTCACCAGTGTCCATATTCATTTTTGCTTCGAAACTAGGAGGATAATCTTCTTTAGGAGAATCAGCTGGGATACTACTGGCGGTCGATTTTGGTGACATGTGGGCTAGGGGCTGACTATCCTTCTCAGTATTAATGAAATGAAGGAATTGCGAAGGCACTTTATGCATGATTTCTGCTTCATGTCGAAGCAGCCTTTTAGCCACTTCTAGAGGATCTTGGAGATTTCCAATTAGGTCTCCATCTATCATTCCCCTTGCCCTTTTCCATTTGTAAGCCTCCCAAACTAGCTCACTCTTTTCTCTCAAAGCTTTGGCCTCTTCTCTTTCAATATTCTTAATCAGGTCATCTGGCATATTGGCCACATGTATTCCAGCTTTGAGTTTCTGTGAGGCTCTAGCAGCTCTTATATATCCTTCAGGATCGAAGTTCTCTCTAGGCTCACCCAGAGTCATGCCATAGTAGTCCAACTTATTCTGCAATAAATGATAACTTTTTGAACTTTTAACAATGAAATCAGAAAAAACCAATAAACCTGGAACAATGGATTGTTTATCGGAATCTGTAAGGTGTTTAGCACTGACAATAGACAATTGTCTTATGATCTCCAGGCTAGCCACCCTATTTGGCACTGTAATTGGGAGCATGTGGGGTTTTCCTTCATATCCTAATACCCTGATTTTTGTGTGATTGTTATGGCAATACCAATCACCCCAATTATGATCAATCTGTGACTCTGGAGAGAAGTCCTTTGGTCTGAGGAATCTCTTGATTTCAGGGGACAAAGTGTAATCCCTGTGTTGCCCAAAAGCTGCACTAAGAGGTTTCACAAAATATTCTTGAAAGTGCCAGTACTAGTTGTTCATGAACCTCTGGTCCCATGCAGATACCCATAATTGAACTGGCTTCTTCAAACCATTTTTATCATAGGATCGAATGCAGAAATCATCTGACCAGAAATTAATCTCTTGTCCACAATGAAGAATGATATGCATTAACAAGGAATACAATGAAAAATGAACATTCACAAGGTCCCCTTTCAACTTTTCCAATCCATGATTTAAAGCATCTGCAATATAAGTGGCAAAACCAAATGACCTAGGGTCTTTTGACTGTAAATCAGCACACAGAACCATAACCCCAATATCCATGAGCGGATGAGCCTCTAGGCCTAATACTTGAGCTGCAGCATAGTAGGTATATTTAAAATAAGGATGGAAATGGTTGACATCAAATGGCTCCTTGTCATCTTTGCTGAATGGAACAAATGA
This sequence comes from Cryptomeria japonica, assembly GCF_030272615.1. NCBI lineage: Eukaryota > Viridiplantae > Streptophyta > Pinopsida > Cupressales > Cupressaceae > Cryptomeria > Cryptomeria japonica. The sequence continues at coordinate 255,725,915 of NC_081405.1, forward strand.
CCCACCCACTTTTGGCCTGTGAATAGGTAGCCTCCAAGTCCTGTAGATGTTTTCCAAATAAAATAATTCTTGTGAAAGTTTCTTCATATCGATACTCTCCTCTACTTCCCAGTCCAAATCAAAAACCATATCAATAGTCTATTTGTTAATCACTACTAATGTATTCCCTCTGTAATCACATATGGTTTTGGTTCTTGGATTGTAGCAATCTACCAGAGCTTTCATCAATTCTACATCTACAAACACATTTGGGACTACCAATTTGCCTAAGTTCTTCTTCCATAGATTACTTATGGGTTCAGGAGCATCCCTTCTTTTGTAGCTAAACAAAAACAACTCATGTCCTCTGATTTCAGTCCAAATGTCTCCTAGATTTTCGAATCTATCCTCTAATCCTTCTTCTTCACTTTTGATCTTTTTGGACCTTACACTAGATGAGGGACACTGGTCTAACAAATCCTGAGTCAGAGCTCTTCCTTCCTTCTTTTGTCTCTTGGGCTTCTCTTCAGGGTTTAACTCTTTTCCTTTCCTACTCCTTTTAGAAGAAGAAGATGAAGGTTCCATGATTACAGCAAATATGAGAAACAACACTTACTTGGAGAAATGCTCAGCTCTTCTGGTTATCGTTCGCAGGTTTCCACAAGTTCTTCGCAATTTTCAGTCTTTTGGCATTGATTTGGTTCTCATGAAAATTCAATCAGTTCAACTGTAATCGTATGGGCAACTTGTGCATAGTTAATGTTCTGCGTCTACAATGGCTACTCAAGTGTTTAAACTTAATTGCAGATGTGACATTCTTCAATTGGGCCTTAAACTCTTTTGCGGGAAGTACAATTCGCTCAAAGTGATCACATTTCAAGTTATCGATGAAACCCTTGTCTTCGGCCGAGTGTTTAAATCCTTCATCGAAAGCCCATTTTCTTCCATACTATTGTATCAGTGAATAGCCCATGTCGAGAAGCCACTTTCAAGACTCATCAAAATCATTCTTTCATCGATAGACCTCCTTTTCGATAAGTCACTCGCAAGTTTCATCGAAATCATTCTTTCGATGAGTTTCTTTCTCCGGTGAGGGCCCATGTATGTTCATCGACATTCCTTTTTCATCGATATCCTCCTTTATCGATGAAACACCTTTGCTTTTGTTCGACATTATGTCATCGATGAAAACTTGCGTTTCGATGAATGCTTTATGAGTTTCTTCGGTAATGATATTCCTTTGAAATTACTTTTGCCTTTTTGCCTTTCGATGAAACTTAGAGTATCGATGAGCGATTTTCTACATTCATCGAAAGTGACCTTTTGCCGAAGTACTTTTGTTCGGTGCTTTACATACCTCATTTCGATGAAAATACTCTTTCGATGAAACTTCTTTTGCAGTGCTCGATACAATTTGCTGGCCGAAAACATCTTTCAGTCTTCACGCCTATGGGAATATACATTTTTTATATATTTTTTATTTTCAAATATAGTGTTCAACAGGTTCTTTGCATTTTACCTTAATGTCCTTCAACATTTGCTTAATCCATAATACCAAGGTACAATTGGTTGTTGTTGCAACATATTCTGATTCTGTTGTTGATAATGATGTACAACTTTGTTTCTTGCTCAGCCATGAAGTCAATCTGCTACCCAGAAAGAATGCCTCACTGGTGGTTCTCTTTCTGTCATCTACATCTCCTACCCAATTTGCATTGGTGTATGCACATAAATCAAAATTTTCATCTTTAGGATACCATAAACCAGGATTTGTTGTGCCTTGTAAATACCGGAAAATCCTTTTTAATGTTGATTCATGATTTTCTCTAGGATTACTCTGAAATATTGAAACAATACACACTGCATTCATTATATCAGGTCTTGTTTGTGTCAAATATAGTAAATCTCCAATCATAGATTTGTATCTTGTCTAATTAATAGGAGCTGAGTCATCCTTCAATGATAGTTTATCAGTTGTAGTCATAGGAGTACATACCGGTTTAGAGTTTTCCATACCAAATTTTTTTAGTGGTTCCTTCAAATACTTTGATTGACATAAGAATATACCTTTATCAGTCTGTGAATTTTGCAATCCTAAAAAGATTTTTATCTCCCCAATCATAGAAATTTCAAATTCTTCCTGCATCTTGTTAGAAAAGTCTTTACACAATCCATCTTCTCCTCCAAAAATGATGTCATCAACAAAAAAATCAATAACCAAAATGTATTCATTAGTCACTTTGAAATATAAGTTGTTGTCAACATTACCTTTAGTGTAACCAAGTTTCATTAGATATTTGTCCAATCTAGCATACCAAGCTCTAGGAGCTTGTTGTTAGGATTCCCAAAGATACTGAGCGGGGGGGGTGTGGGGGGGGTGAATCAATATCTGCCTAGTAAACTAAAATTAATGCAGTAAATAAGAATAACAACCACAACATAAGAGACACACCATAACACAATATTTTAACAAGGAAACCCAGTGTGGGAAAAAGCTCAGTGGGATTTGTGACCCACAATATTCACTTAGTGGCCAATAAGAGAATATTACTGCTTACAATAGGGGCCTACACATGCAGGAAGGGCAAGTGCCTAGAGCTCACTGCTCAGTTACAAAAGAAGTCACACTGACTTACAAAATCGGATTAAACTAATCCAATGTCTTGTACTGCTTCAAATTAGCATCTACTATGCTAGATTCAGTACCGGTTTAAGCTCTGCAATATAGATAAACCCTTATCCAATAATTCATATATTAGATCTGCTACCTTCTTTTCATACTTCACATTATTCCATTTCATATCTCCTATTAAATGATCTACAATGATCTCATACATATATGAGTCATATTAAAATCCGCTATGTTGGCTTTACAAAAGATTTTATAATTAATTACAAAATACATTTAAACAAAATTGTTGTTGGCCAAGGTGTCGGTAATGTTCTTTTTGGTGCCGGTGATCTATATGCCAGTGTAGAGTCTACCAGTGTCGGTGCCTATGTCTGCGTGCCGGTATCACATGATTGTAAGGTTGCCATCAATGAAAATACCTTAAACCACCTACAATGTCTCATTGGAGTGTGAATTTTCCAACAATCTCGCCCTTTGGCATTGATGGAAACACTCATGAGAAAAATCAAAAAGTGTCCAAAAAGATGTCCAAAAAGAATCTGTCAAAATTTGTCTTACCAAAACTGTGTGCCCAAAAATGTATGCTCCCCTTGAGTTGATGATGTCTTGTTCTGACCATTTTTCTCATCACACTACTCCCCCTTTAACATCAATGGCAAAGGTTATCATTCGTTGTCAGTGAAGTGTGGTTCCTGCCTAGATTTTTGTAACTGGTGGTTTACAATCTCGAATATATCTGCCAAAACCAAATTTAAACTGTCGTTGAATCTTCTGCTTTCCTATAATGCTTCTTGTGTTCTTTGAACTGTAACAGTGAGTATGTGCATTTTCTCTTCCGGTGTCTTAAGTCTGGGAACTAGAGCCTCAAAAATTTATTTTCTCAAAGAAATGATGTAATCTAGTTTAGGACCAAGTTTACACTTTAAGCTCTTTGCCTTAGCCTTTATTCTTTCTTTGTCCTTTTCTAACTTCTCTATTTTCTTTTCTATCTCCAAAAATGAATCTGATGTGCCTATTATATTGTCAGCAATATTGTTTATTTCAGTTTCAGTTTTGCTGATCTCTGAATCTATATCTTGTGTCAAGATGTTTGTTTTGCAAGTATCCCTGTACATTTTCTTAAAATCCAAAATTGTTTTTCCTAGTTCTGGTAATAAGGTGTCCATTTTCTCCTTGTTCTTCTTAACAATTTCCTCAAAGAATTTCTCTTTCTCCTTATTCATCCTTTCTTTGAATGTGTCTTCATTGATTTGATCAACTGTCAAAATGTTGTCGGTGATTAACATAGACAGTGTGTCTAGTTAAACTAAAGAATCCTTGTTATTCACAATGCATTTGGGTGCTACCAATTTCAGAATAGGAATTGTGTCATCGATAGCCTTATAGGCTTGTGCATTACATTATGTGATTTTCTGTATTGAGTCCAATAAGACATCTGTCACATTTGTAGGCTAGAATTCTGCTACTGAAGTACCAAATGTCTGCCCAACTATTTTCACAATATCCATGCTATTGGTTGTAGTGATAAACTTGATTGTTTCGACCTCTGGTAGGTCAGTTTCTGTTTGTATTTCTATTAGCAAAGGTTTAGGCTTTTTAGTTTTAGCTAGTGGCACTATCTCGGTCTGAACTTGTGTCTCAACCTGCTTCTATTCTGGTTTCTCCATCTGTGTCTCAGAAGGTTTTTTAGAACTCTCAATAGTTGGTTTCTCAAATGTAATCTATGTCTACACTTATGGTTTCTCTGTTTGTACCTCTGTGCTGTCCATTTCTGGTTCTCCTGATTTTTTTTCAGTTTTATCTACTCGTTCTTGTAAAGTTATACGAGTGGTGTCCTCTATTAGTTTCTCTGTTAGAGTAGGTTTTTCTATGCTTATCTTTACAGTGTTATTAACCTCAACCTCAACATCTACAGTCGGTGACTCGGTAGTCACTTCTTCCTTCTGATCCTTAGTGGTTTCTCTATCAACCACAACATTTACTTCTTGTGTGTCTATATTCACAGTGTGCAAAATTTTGGCCTCAAGATTAGTATCCTCTAGAGGAGTCTCCATACTCTCAGTAGCTAGTTGATTGTTTGAAGTTTCTACTGGTGGAGTATCCAAAGGAGGTGGGGGTAAGTTATCAGTTATCTTTAGGCTTGGAGGTCCACATACCTTACCTTTTCCCTTATCCTTGTCCTTTTGGTATACCTCGATGGTTTTAGGTCTTAGTAGCTCTTCTTGTTTCTCTTTTTCGACAAAGAATATGTCCCATTGGTCTACAGTATCTTATGTTACCACATTCACTCTCCCTGCCATCAGTGCTACATGCCAGCGAGCAGTTGAAAATATGATCCAGTTTGCTTCACTGATTAGTTTGTCTATCTCATCAGGTGAGTTTACAAGATGCATTGAAAGTAGTTTTTTAGTTTTTATTTTCTTGTCTAGCTCAATAATAGCTACCCTTCTAGCTTCTAGTCTTCTATACAAATCAGCTGGTATTTCATCAACAATTTCCATAAAAAATTTCTTATATATATCCAAGTGTAAAATTACACTGTTCTCTATGCTTTTTTTGTCATCAATAGATAGATAGTAATATCTTGTTTTACCTTCTTCTTCTTCTTACGAGTCAACTTCTTCACTGGAGGCCTCACTGCTTGTTGCTTTTGTCTTGTTTTTCTATGAGTGGGTGAGGGTACCATTTAGGGTTTTCTTTTCCTTTCTACCCTTTTGAATATTGCTGGCATATCACTCTCAGAGGAAGTTGCAACCGCTGAAAGATGAGTTTCTGGTTGAAGTCCTTCCAAATAACTTTCTTTGATACCAGTTTGCTTTAATACATCTTCCTTAAGTTCTTTTGCTTGTCTAGTGCCTTTCCTTACTGTTTGTTCAACTTTCTTGACTCTTTTCCTAGACTGAATACCACTTTCTATTGTTTCAGCACTACCAAAGACTTTCTTAGAGGGCTCATTAGGTGCTTCAAGGAGGGCTTTAGCATACATTTCAATAATGTTATCATCTGTCTCATACCCCATTTCTTTTACCCAGATAGTCCTAGCGACAACTACCTCCATCCAGATTTCATCTTTTTTAATTACAAAGCAAATTTCCCTCTGATATTTATCTACAATTGCCTTTGGCAGTCTTATTCTTGTCTTCATTCAAGCCTTCAATGCTTGAAAATGTTCCTTTATGTTTTTCTCTCTACTTTCTCCCATATTGTTTAATAGATCCTGTAGTCACATAAATCTGTCCACTTAATTAAATGAATACTTAGTATTTATTTGATTATTTAACCATCAATTAATAATTAATTAAATTAATATTTAATTAATTCATCTTAACCCTCTTCTCCTATTAATTAAATAAATTATTCAATTTATTTGATTTAATTCACTTAACCAAATTCAGACCATTAATTAAATAAATAAATCATATTTATTTAATTAAATCTTCTCTCACATTTAAATAAATTAATATTTATTTAAAACCCCCAAAATCCCACCTCTCACATTTAAATAAATAAATCATTTATTTAAATCACCTTTATCCTCCACCCACTTGCATTTTCCTACAAATACAAGTTGCACAATTATTTTAAATAAATAATTTATTTAAATCACCTTTATCCTCCACCCACTTGTATTTTCCTACAAAAGCAAGTTGCACAATTATTTTAAATAAATAATTTATTTAAATCACCTTTATCCTCCACCCACTTGTATTTTCCTACAAAAGCAAGTTGCACAACTATTTTAAATAAATTATTTATTTAAAATCCTATTTATCCTCACCCACTTGAAACCTTTAATGGTTTCCCTTAAAGTATTCAAACTTGATGGCTTTAAAGTCTTCAAACTTGATGGCTTCCTTCTATAGTCTTCTTAAGACTTTAATGGTTTTCCTTAAAGTCTTCAAGCCTTTAATGGTTTCCCTCAAAGTCTTCAAGCATTTTAATGCTTTATCTTCTTTTTCTCATTTAAATAAATTGATATTTATTTAAATATTTATCCAAATGCAACTTACACCATTTAATTGAAATAAATGATTTTATTTTAATTGAAAATACCAAAATTTCTCCCACTTGCATTTTCCTACAAAATCCACTTGTATGCCTAAACCCCTTCTAGATTCTTCTAAACCCTTCCTAATTAGCCTAATCCATCCCCTAAATATTGTCACATTCCTAAGCAAATTGGAGTCACTTCTCAAAGACTCCAAAGTCTTTGAAAAGCAATTAATGCTTTGTGTGTTCAACAAATTAACCCTCAAAGTCTTGGATAACCTTTGAAGGCTTTCAACCTTCAACCACTTAATCCCCAAAGTCTCCAATAACCATTAATGGTTAATTCAACCCTCCCACATGGTTAAAACATTTGTTTTGACTCAACCTCTACCCAACCCAAAGGGTCTCATCAAGCCTTTAATGCTTTGACCATGATTATCTCTTAAACATTTGCACAAAGGTTTATCCTTGGATTAACTCTTAATCCAATGGGTAATCTTAATTTAGACTTGACCCTTACCTTCTAGATAACCATGAGGTCTTCTCAGGCCTTTAATGCCTCCAACCTCTTCTCTCAACCCAATCTTATGTTGACACTTGTCACCATTTTATTGGTGCCAATTGTGCACATGGATCCCCAACTTTCAATCCTAACCCTTGTTAAGATTGCTCAATCTTAACCCTTCATTTCTCCATTTCTTCTATAAATAGAACCCTTCTCCTCAAGCAAAAAAGAAGCATTTTAGAGTATTGTTGTTATACTGGCATTAGCATAGAGCTTTTTCATAGCATCACTATCTACTCTTGCATAGTATTTGCTTATCATATTCAATCATCTTGAATCTCCATATGGCATCCATGGCTAGTGCTAAAAGCTGAGAGCTACACTCATTTGGGACTTGGAGAGGAGAGGAACAAGGGAGGAGCAACTATGAGCATCTTGATTAGCTATTTCATTCTATGTTTATATGCTTTCTATTTCATGCTTAATATCTCTCTTGATATGCCTGTTTAGGATAATCTTTTGTTGCTAACACTAACGTTTGTTTCTTGTGCTCTTGTGTGTGTTGCCATCAAACAGATTTTCTAATCCTTTTTGCAGAGCATCAGATCCAATAGTTGCTTTCCTACCGGTATATCAAAGCCAAAATCTTTTCTACCCATACCTGGTACTTGTTGAGTAATATACAACATTAAACATACAAGCTTATTTCCAAATCTAAAGGTTCCTTTCTTTTCTCCTTTGATCTTTTTCAGATTGTCTATTAATTCATCTTTGAGCCATTCACACACATCTATTCTAGCATTATCATTAACCATGTCATATGCACTTTTAATACATAGGCTAAATACTGAGTTAAACCTATTTGCATGTGTAGCTTTGTAGGCTAAGATCATACTGATAAATCTGACATTGATGTCCTTCACATCATTTACCCTTAGAGACCTTTTGTCAAATGTTGCACCGGTTAGATCCATCACTGTGTCATTTGAGACTCTTTTAGTTCTGTCAGGTCGGCTACTAGTGGAAGGTAACCCTGTAACTTCTTTAATGACTTATTTTGTGATTTTATGAATCGAATCCAACCAGAAGAATTCACCATGGACTCTGCTTAAGACTATTCTTTTCACATCTTCAGGAAAACCAGGATTGCTAAGAATATCTAGAAAGCCTGGGGTTTCTACTACCTTGTGTTCTGGCTTCACATTTCCATTTTGATCACAAATCACAATGCTATACATTTTCTTAATTTCATCATCTCCTAATTCCTCTATATGACAATGTATGTATATTCTAGGATCTTCAGCATATACCACTCCTTTAGGAATTTGAGACAATGCACCTATGTTGTCATCTTTCTTAGCTATTTCGGGAACAAGCTTGAAAACGGGTCTAGTGCGCTTGATAAATTTAATTATAGTAGGGTTTGCTATAAATTTAGGAACAAAGGAGGATACCATGTTTATAAATACCTCAATCTACCTTAGGGATGAGTGCTTGGATGAACTGCTTCACTTCTTTGCTAAGGATGCCTTCGCTCAGGAATTTTTACGCTCTCAAAGATTTGAATGCTCGGTGAATAAGAAAGAGCCAAAACACATGCTTTATAATGTTCTTTTCTCCAACTGCCGCATTTAATGCTTGTTGGTTAAGTCACAACTTAACTTATCTGTCGGTTAAGAAGTAATTCAACTTCTCACCATCAACCAAGGGTATAATAGCATATTTTTCAGTTTGTTGCTAAACCCCCAAAGGATTTTTCTTCAATTAGATGAAGATTCTCCTGCTGGAGGAGTGCTACTCTGTTTTACCGGTGGAGGAGTATTCCTATCAACATTCTGATCTGACTTTCTGATCCATTGTTTTGAGAATTCTTTCTTTACCTCTTCAACCTTTTCTTTACCCTTCAAACTAGGACCTTTGTTATTTTCTAGTGATGCCTTACTTCTACAAAATTTTGCAATATGTCCAATCTTGTTACAAGCATAACAAGTCACATTGTTTTTCTAAATAGCTTTCCCATATCCGATACCAGTATGTGTTATGCATTGATCAGATAGGTGTCCAAATCTTCCACAAACATAACATCTTACATTCATTCTGCAATTTTCTGAATTATAACCAACTTTGTTGCATTTAGAACATTGACCGGTGGATGTATTAGTGTTCTGATAATTTATAGAGCTGCACTGATTTTCTCTATGACCATACTTGTTATAGTTAAAGCATTTCCCATTGAATTTGCAAGCATTAGGTTGTCTTACCAGTTTTGTATGATCATGATTGTTTGTAGTACGAGAGCTTTCACTAGTTTCAAATCCAAGGCCATTTGTATCACCATTAGGTTTCTGATTCTTTAGCATGTCAACAAGTTCTTCTGAACTTTTCTTGAATTTCTCCATGTGTTGATTTGCAACAGTCAGTTCATTTTCCAAGATTCCTTTTTGTCTCATAAGTTCACTTCTATCGTTTTGTGTATGCATCAAGTCTATCTTCAACATATCATTTTCATGACTAGGTCTTGTGTTTTTATTCTAGCATCATTTATTCTTCTAGTCAAGTCATCTTCTTTCTTCTTTCTATCTTCAATTTCTTTACAAAATCTCATAGTCATATCTTGTCTCAGTTGGTTCACTAGATCATTAAGAGTTTCCTTTTCATCCTCCTCATTCTGCATCTTCTCACAAAGTTCTCTTCTTTTATTCCTTGCTATAGTGAAATTTTCTTGAAGTCCTCGAGTAGTATCTTGTGCAGCATTGAGATCATATTCAAGTTTGATATTCTTCACCTTTTCTACATCATAGTCTGAAAGAGTTGTTTCCAATTGCTTTCTGAAATTTCCATCTCAATCGGTGTCAAGATCTTCCTCAAGTTGTTAGGCTTTTGAAAATATAGGACCAGGCTCTGATAACAATTGTTAGGATTCCCAAAGATACTGAGAGGGGGGGTGAATCAGTATCTGACCAGTAAACTAAAATTAATGCAGTAAATAAGAACAACAACTACAACATAAGAGACACACCATAACACAATATTTTAATGAGAAAACTCGGTGTGGGAAAAACCTTGGTGGGATTTGTGACCCACAATATTCACTTACTGGCCAATAAGAGAATATTACTGCTAACAATAGGGGCCTGCACATGCAGGAAGGGCAAGTGCCTAGAGCTCACTTCTCAGTTACAAAAGAAGTCACACTGACTTACAAAATTGGATTAAACTCTTCCAATGTCTTGTACTGCTTTAAATTAGCATCTACTATGCTAGATTCAGTACTGGTTTAAGCTCTGCAATATATATAAACCCTTATCCAATAATTTGCATATTAGATCTTCTACCTTCTTTTCATACTTTGCATTATTCCATTTCATATCTCCTATTAAATGATCTAGAATGATCTCATTCATATATGAGTCATATTACAATCCACCATGTCGGCTTTACAAAAGATTTTATAATTAATTACAAAATACATTTATACAAAATTGTTGTTGGCCAAGGTGCCGATAATCTTCTTTTTGGTGTCAGTGATTTGTATGTCGGTGTAGAGTCTGTTGGTGTCGATGCCTGTGTCTACCTATCAGTATCACATGATTGTAAGATCGCCATCAATAAAAATACGTTAAATCACCTACAATGTCTCATTGGAGTGTGAATTTTCCAACAATCTCCCTCTTTGGCATTGATGGCAACACTCATGAGAAAAATCAAAAAGTGTCCAAAAAGAATTTGTCAAAATTTGTCTTACCAAAACTGTGTGCCCAAAAATGTATGCTCCCCCTAAGTTGATGATGTCTTGTTCTGATCATTTTTCTCATCACAGTACTCCCCCTTTCACATCAATTGCAAAGGTTGTCATTCATTGTCAGTGGAGTGTGGTTCCTACCTAGATTTTTGTAACCGGTGGGTTACAATCTAGAATATATCTTCAAAAACCAGATTTAAACTGTCGTTGAATCTTTTGCTTTCCTGTAATGCTTCTTGTGTTCTCTGAACTGTACCGGTGAGTATGTGCATTTTCTCTTCTGGTGTCTTAAGTCTAGGAACTAGAGCCTCGAAAATTTCTTTTCTCAAAGAAATGATGTAATCTAGTTTAGGACCAAATTTACACTTTAAGCTCTTTGCCTTATCCTGTAATGCCCTGCCAGGAACCCTAAAGGATTGCAACACTACAAGGCAACTAAAGGGTGAAATAAATTTTTTTTTAAAGATTAAGTGAATTAATTATAACCTTGCACAAATAATAACACAAGCGGAAGTCTATCATTGACATCCTAAAGGGTTACCAACGAAGATTACTTCTAATTAAAACTACATCACAATATTAATCCAATTATCCATCTAAATTAGGGAAAATCAATTACGATAAATTAACTCAAATTCATAAACTATTTTCAAAGAGATAAATTTAAAGAGTTACAACATGTATACTTCCAATGATTCATTTATACATAAGATAAAACATAATTGAAACAACATACATCCAATGAACTTAAATTACAACATTCCATAAATTACATGGCTTCCATAGAACAATAAAGTACAAAGGTTACAAAGTTGCTGATACAATGACCACACGGGCCTCCAAGGTACAATATCAAGAACATGAGTTGATACACAAAGCATGGACCAAGATACACCGACGAAGCTAATCCTCACATGAAGGTAAGAACAAGATATCTGATGGAAAGTGGCACTACCACCTGACCATGTGATCTCATAATGGAACCACCCCACCATGCTAGGAGATAGAAGAAGACCCTCAAGCAAGCAATAAGATAAGTACAATAGTACACATGACTCCGCAGTACACAAGTGACTCAACTAACAAAACACTAGTGACCCTAAAGAGAGAGTGTCATCACATGGCTTAAGATGGTTACCCTAGGTAGGTCTCCATAGGTCCCAACCCCCATCTTGGGTTATCTTGGTAACCTCTCCCGAACCCCCAGCTCCATCTAAGCATCATGCGGACCCTACCAACCTTTTGTGAAGACAAGGTGGTAGGTTTGCCATTCCAGGCCTTCCCAAACACCTTGAGCCTATACAAGCACTCAACCATGTACGGGGTACATTATCTTAATTAATTTAATAACTACCCACCCCCTAATCAAATTATTAGGTTATCACTTAATAGCTGACTTTCGAGGGGTTATCCTGCCATCCACTTTGGGTGCGGCCCCCACCTGAAAGCCACTCTCTCTACTAGGATACTAACTGGATAAGACTCTCTATGAGAACTCTATGGCGAAACTGACAACCATATTTAATCCTGACATTACACAGGTGAAGGACTCATAGTCACAAACCCAAGATTGACCATTAGGGACATAACACATAATGGCTCACATCCTAAAGGTTTAAACATCGACACCTGACTAAGGGGTAAACATTAACGACATAATGACAATTTTAACAATATTGCAATGACATTAAAACAACCAGACTACAAATATTATTAACACAAGATCCTACACAAGCAATCTTTCTTTTAAGCAGTCAACAATATAAAATACTTGCAATAAAGATTTCTGGAAATAAAGAAATCGCATCTATTTAACATAAAGAAATGGTGAAGTCACATGTCTAATAAGGTTGAATTGGAACCACATTTAAAATTTTAAACCCCCAATCAATTGATTATGATTAAATTATAATTTACCCAAATCAACCATAACCAAGTCAACATTTAAATCAAATTTAAACAGATATATAAAATAATATAAAATAATCCCAATATGATACATATTCATTGAATATAATATCATATGATTATATTACATTACTTATATAAAGAAAATTAATATTTAATTTAACGAATTTCACTTTTATTCCAAAAGTTAATAATAACTTCCATTTATTTTTATATATTTTCCAAAGTACAAAGAAAGAAATAGAACTAATCACTAAACAGAAGTAATATTAATTAACATTAATATCATTATTAATAACAAATAACTTTAATATTATTATTTAATATTAAATAATATTAATATTATTATTATTTTTAAATAACAATAATATTATTATTTATTATTAAAAATAACATTAATTATTATATTTTAACATTAATATATATATATATATTTAATTTTAAAAAAATAGTAAAAAGAACAAGTTTAGGTGGGGCCCAAGGCCTCCATGGCAGCAAGTGTTGCTGCCCAAAGCATGAGGTAGCAGCACTTGCTGCAACCTCAAGCTTGGGGACGCAATAAGCTGCAGGGGTGAGCGGTGCGTGGGCTGGGTTGAGCCCAGCTCCCCGCCACCGCCCCAAACCCCATTTTAATTTTTTTTTTGTCTATTAAATTTTTTTTTATAAAAACTCTATTAATTTCAAAGTGTAAAAAATTGAAATACAGGGATTTTTATCTCTGTTAAAACATTAACCCAATCCCCAATTTAATTTTGAAACAAAATTTAGAACAAGAAGCAATATTAAATTTAATCACTGGTAATACAATTTTTTTTTTTACCAGCAAGGAAATCTTTGAGACAAAATAGAGATAGGAAATAATTTCCCAAAACAACAAATTCATTCCTAAATACAAATTGGCTAGGAACAAGCTTGATCTCCATTCTCCAATTGAATTTTTTTGGCTCAAACAAGAATGGACAAGAAGAAATCTAATTCATAATTATTTTTTTTTCAATCTAGAAATTACCAAGAAGAAATTATTTGGGGAAAAAACTTGGCAAAATTTTGCTAGCATATCTCTACTCAAAAACACAAAAATAACCCAACTACAAACACCAGGAACAATGAATTTCTTGCATAAACAAAATGAAGAACAAAATTTAAATTATGAAATTACTTTCGGAGAGTTTGAGATTGAAATTTGATAACCAAATTGATGGGATTCTTTTTTTTTCAACAATCTCATGGCAAACAAAAATTCATAACCCAATACTCATAAACCAAACTTTTAACAACAATCAGAAATTGGAAAGAAGCATGGATTTTTTTAAAAATAACCAAGAAGGATTCAACCAACCTCTGGAGTTCCCAAGAAGAAATTGTGAGCTTCAACAGAATTCCAAGCCAAATCAAAACCCAAAATCCTCCTTCCAAGAAATTTTTCCAGCATTTGTTTTCTCCTCCAAACAAGCATATGCTTTCAAAAATATTTACCAGGGTAAATAGGAAAAATATTTTAACCAAATCTTTTAGGTTGAAATATTTTTCTATTAAAAAAAAACATTTAAATAAAAACAATTGACTTTTTTCCATATTCCTCCAAAAATAAATGAGAATTTCTTTTTTTTGAAAAAAAAAAATACATTTCTCACATTTAGAAATTTAATCAACTTTTCAACTAAAATAGAAATCAATAATTTAACTTTATTTTGTTTTTTTAAAAGCAATTAACTTTATTTATCTTACTTCTTTCATTTGATTTAGACATGATTACTTTTCCAAAATAAAACAACTATAGATTTAAATCTAATAGATTAACCAAATAAGCTAGGTTCAAGACATAAAGGCATAATAATGAATAAAATGCTTATACCAACAATGAATGACAACTTAAACTTAACTAAATAACTGAACCACTATGGCACACAAACCGAGGAAATGAAAGAAGACTCGAAGGTCAAACAAAAGGGATGGACGATCGACTGACGACACTCACAAGAGTAGATTGAGGGTAAGGACTAGGGTCAACAGCTATCTCCTCAACTCCCATCAGACATATAAGGCACGCTCAGACCTGTGAAGCCAGGTGGAGATGATACCCCGTACCTACCCGATACTTGTACCTGCAATATCCTGCATCATCAAATCACACATGCATGCATATAAATATAGAATACATGACACGAACACCGATGAAGGAGAATCATGACATTCCTTGTCTCACCGAAATGAGTGAAGGAAAATCATCCCCTTGCATCCAATACAATCACAAACATGCAACATATATATGATACATCACCTAGATAAAGTAAGATGTCAGTACAAAGCAATAATCCATGAAATACTACAAATCACCAGTACTGAAATACTGAAAATAACTAATGCATCTAATATCCAGATAAACATGAAATAATATCAAATACGTTTGAATAATGTCGAGCAATAAAGTGTCAACTAAAAAATAAACTGCAACATAATATGAGTCTAATAAGTTCGATCGAGAAGGGGTACTACATATCCTTTATTCTTTCTTTGTCCTTTTCTAACTTCTCTATTTTCTCTCCAAGATCTGCAATTTTCTTTCCTATCTCCAAAAATGAATCTGATGTGCCTATGAGATTGTCAGCAATATTGTTTATTTTAGTTTGAGTTTTGTTGATTCTCTAAATCTATATCATGTGTCAAGATGTATGTTTTGCAAGTATCCCTATACATTTTCTTAAAATCAAAAATTGTTTTTCCTAGTTCCGGTAATAAGGTGTCCATTTTCTCCTTGTTCTTCTTCACAATTTCTTCAAAGAATTTCTCTTTCTCCTTATTCATCCTTTCTTTGAATGTGTCTTCATTGATTTGATCAACTATCAAAATGTTGCCGGTGATGAACTTAGACAATGTGTCTAGTTGACCTAAAGAATCCTTGTTATTCACAATGCATTTGGGTGCTACCATTTGAGAATAGGAATTGTGTCATCGATAGCCTTATAGGCTTGTGCATTACATTCTATGATTTTTTGTATCGAGTCTAGTAAGACATCTATCACATTTGTAGGTCAGAATTCTGCTATTGAAGTACCAGATGTCTGCCCAACTATTTTCACAATATCTATGCTACCGGTTGTAGTGATAACCTTGCTTGTTTCGACCTTTGGTAGGTCAGTTTGTGTTTGCATTTCTATTAGCAAAGGTTTGGGCTTTTCAGTTTTAGCCGGTGGCATTGTCTCAGTCTGAACTTGTGTCTCAACATGCTTCTTTTCTGGTTTCTCCATTTGTGTCTCAGAAGGTTTTTCTGAGCTTTAAACAGATGGTTTCTTAGATGTAATCTATGTATGCACTTCTGGTTTCTCCGTTTGTATCTCTGTGTTGTCCATTTCTGGTTCTACTCATTATTTTTTAGTTTTATCTACCAGTTCTTCTAATGTTATACCAGTGGTGTCCTTTGTCGGTTGCTCTATTAGAGTAGGTTTTTCTATGCTTATGTTTACAGTGTTATTAACCTCAACCTCAACATCTGCAATCGGTGACTCAGTAGTCACTTCTTCCTTCTTATCCTCAGTGGTTTCTCTGTCAACCACAACATTACTTCTTGTGTGTCTATATTCAGAGTGTACAAAATTTTGGACTTAGGATTAGTATCCTCTAGAGGAGTCTCCATACTCTCAGTAGCCAATTGATTGTCTGAAGTTTCTACCGGTGGAGTATCTGAAGGAGGTGGGGGTAAGTTATCAGTTATCTTTAGGCTTGGAGGTCCACATACCTTACCTTTTCCCTTATACTTGTCCTTTTGGTATACCTTGATGGTTTTAGGTCTTAGTAGCTCTTCTTATTTCTCTTTTTTCACAAAGACTATGTCCCATTGGTCTGCAGTTTCTTCTGTTACCTCATTCACTCTTCCTACCATCTGTGCTACATACTAGTGAGCAGTTGAAAATACTGTCCGGTTTGCTTCACTAATTAGTTTGTCTATCTCATTAGGTGAGTTTATAGGATGCACTGAAACTAGTTTTTCAATTTTTATTTTCTTATCCTGCTCAACAATGGCTACCCTTCTAGCTTCTAGTGTTCTATACAAATTAGCTGGTATTTCATCAACAATTTCCATAAAAAATTTCTTGTATATATCCAAGTGTAAAATTACACTGTTCTCTATGCTTTCTTTGTCATCAGCAGATAGTGTGTTGTACAGTTTGCTAATGTTTTTCAACTTTCCATCTTCAATTATTTCACTTAAGAGTTTATCTAGTGAAGCAATATCTTCTTTTACCTTCTTCTTCTGATTAGGAGTCAACTTCTTCATTGGAGGCCTCACTGCCTGTTACTTTTATCTTGTTTTTCTAGGAGTGGGTGAGGGTACCGATGAGGGTTTTCTTTTCCTTTCTACCCTTTTGAGTATTGCTGGCATATCACTCTTAAAGGAAGTTGCAACCGTTGAAAGATGAGTTTCCAGTTGAAGTCCTTCCAACTCACTTTCTTTGATACCAGTTTGCTTTAATACATCTTCCTTAAGTGTTTTTGCTTGTCTAGTGCCTTTCCTTACTATTTGTTCAACATTCTTGACTCTTTTCCTAGATTGAATACCACTTACTATTGTTTTAGCACTGCCAAAGACTTTCTCAGAGGGTTCCTTAGGTGCTTCAAGGAGGGATTTAGCATAAGTTTCAATAATGTTATCATCTGTCTCATACCCAATTTTAGTTACCCAGATAGTCCTAGGGACAACTGCCTCCATCCAGATTTCATCTTTCTTAATTGCAAAGTAAATTTCCTTCTGATATTTATCTACAATTGCCTTTGGTAGCCTTATTCTTTTCTTCATTTGAGCCTTCAATGCTTGAAAATTTTCGTTTATGTTTTTCTCTCTGCTTTCTCCCTTATTGTTTAGTAGATCCAATAGTTGCTTTCCTACCGGTATATCAAAGCCAAAATATTTTCTACCAATACCGAGCACTTGTTTAGTAATATACAACATTAAACCTACAAGCTTATTTCCAAATCTAAAGGTTCTTTTCTTTTCTCCTTTGATCTTTTTCAGATTGTCTATAATTTCATCTTTGAGCCATTCACAAACATCTATTCTAGCATTATCATTAACCATGTCATATGCACTTTTAATACATAGGCTAGATACTAAGTTAAACCTATTTGCATGTGTAGCTTTGTAGCCTAAGATCATACTGATAAATCTGACATTGATGTCCTTCACATCATTTACCCTTAGAGACCTTTTGTCAAATGTTGCACCGGTTAGATCCATCACTGTGTCATTTTAGACTCTTTTAGTTCTGTCAAGTCAGCTACCAGTGGAAGGTAACCCTTTTACTACTTTAACAACTTCTTTTGTGATTTTATGAATCGAATCCAACCAGAAGAATTGACCGTGGACTCTGCTTAAGACTATTCTTATCACATCTTCAAGAAAATCAGAAATGCTAAGAATATCCACAAAGCCTAAGGTTTCTACTACCTTGTGTTCCAGCTTGACATTTCCATTTTCATCACAAATCACAATGCTATACATGTTCTTAATTTCATCAACTCCTAATTACTCTATATGATAGTGTATGTATATTCTAGGATCTTCAGCATATACTAATCCTTTAGGAATTTGAGAGAATGCACCTATGTTGTCATCTTTCTTAGCTATTTTGGGAACAAGCTTGAAGATGGGTCTAGTGTGCTTGATAACCTCAATTACAGTAGGGTTTGCTATAAATTCAGGAATAGAGGAGGATTCCATGTTTATAAATACCTCAATCTGCCTTAGGGATGAGTGCTTGGATGAACTGCTTCACTTCTTTTCTAAGGATTCCTTCGCTTGGGAATTTTCATGCTCTCAAAGATTTGAATGCTCTCTGAATAAGAAAGAGCCAAAACACTTGCTTTATAATGTTCTTTTCTCCAACTACCGAATTTAATGCTTGTCGGTTAAGTCACAACTTAACTTATCTGTCGGTAAAGAAGTAATTCAACTTCTCACCATTCAACTGAGGGTATAATAGCATGTTTTTTATTTTGTTGCTAAACCCCCAAAGGATTTTTCCTTAGTTAGATGAAGAGTCTCTCACCGGTGGAGTGTTACTCTGTTTTACTAGTGGAGGAGTATTCGCATCAACATTCTAATTTTACTTTTTCATCCATTGTTTTGAGAATTCTTTCTTTACCTCTTCAACCTTTTCTTTACCCTTCAAACTAGGACCTTTGTTATTTTCTAGTGATGCCTTACTTCTACAAAATTTTGCAATATGTCCAATCTTGTTACAAGCATAACAAGTCACATTGTTTTTCTAAATAGCTTTCCCATATCCAATACCAGTATGTGTTATGCATTGATCAGATAGGTGTCCAAATCTTCCACAAACATAACATCTTACATTCATTCTGCAATTTTCTGAATTATGACCAACTTTGTTGCATTTAGAACATTGACCGGTGGATGTATTAGTGTTCTGGTAATTTATAGAGCTGCACTGATTTGCTCTATGACCATACTTGTTATAGTTAAAGCATTTCCCATTGAATTTGTAAGCATTAGGTTGTCTTACCATTTTGCTATGATCATGATTGTTTGTAGTATCGGAGCTTTCACCAGTTTCAAAGCCAAGGCCATTTGTATCACCATTAGGTTTCTGATTCTTTAGCATGTCAACAAGTTCTTCTGAACTTTTCTTGAATTTCTCCTTGTGTTGATTTGTAGCAATCAGTTCATTTTCCAAGATTCCTTTTTGTCTCATGAGTTTAGTTCTGTCATTTTGTGTATGCATCACATCTGTCTTCAACATATCATTTTCGTGACTAATTCTTGTGTTTTTATTTCCAGCATCATTTGGTCTTCTAGTCAAGTCATCTTCATTCTTCTTTTTGTCTTCAATTTCTTTACAAAATCTCATAGTCATATCTTGCATCTCATTCTTCATTGTACAGTTATCTTGTCTCAGTTGGTTCACTAGATCATTAAGAGTTTCCTTTTCATCTTCCGCATTCTACATCTTCTCACAAAGTTCTCTTCTTTTATTCCTTTCTATAGTGAAACTTTGTTGAAGTCCTCGAGTAATATCCTATGCAACCTTCAGATCATCTTCAAGTTTTATATTCTCCACCCTTTTTGCATCATAGTCTAAAATAGTTGTTTCCAATTGCTTTCTCAAATTTTCCATCTCCACCAGTGTCAAGATCTTCCTCAAGCTATTAGTATTTTGAAAATAGAGGACCAGGCTCTGATGCCAATTGTTAGGATTCCCAATGATACTGAGAGGGGGGGGTGAATAAGTATCTGACCAGTAAACTAAAATTAATGCAGTAAATAAGAACAACAACCACAACATAAGAGACACACCATAACACAATATTTTAATGAGAAAACCCGATGTGGGAAAACCTCAGTTGGATTTGTGACCCAAAATATTCACTTACTAGCCAATAAGAGAATATTACTGCCAACAATCTCCCCCTTTGGCATAGATGGCAACACTCATGAGAAAAATAAAAATGTATCCAAAAAGAAGCTATCAAAATCTGTCTTACCAAAACTGTGTGCCCAAAAATACTTGCTCCCCCTGAGTTGATGATGTCTTTTTCTGATCATTTTTCTCATCACACTACTCCCCCTTTCACATCAATGGAAAAGGTTGTCATTCATTGTCAGTGGAGTGTGGTTCCTGCCTAGATTTTTGTAACCGGTGGGTTACAATCTAGAATATATCCGCCAAAACCAAATTTAAACTGTTGCTGAATCTTTTGCTTTCCTGTAATGCTTCTTGTGTTCTTTGAACTGTACCGGTGAGTATTTGCATTTTCTCTTCATGTGTCTTAATTCTGAGAACCAGAGCCTCAAAAATTTCTTCTCTCAAAGAAATGAGGTAATCTAGTTTAGGACCAAGTTTACACTTTAAGCTCTTTTCCTTATCCTTTATTCTTTCTTTGTCCTTTTCTAACTTTTCTATTTTCTCTTCAAGATCTACAATTTTTTTTTCTATCTCCAAAAATGAATCCGATGTGCCTACTAGATTGTCAGCAATATTGTTTATTTTAGTTTGAGTTTTGCTGATCTCTGAATCTATATCATGTGTCAAGATGTATGTTTTGCAAGTATCCCTGTACATTTTATTAAAATCTAAATTTTTTTTTCCTAGTTCCGGTAATAAGGTGTCCATTTTCTCCTTGTTCTTCTTCACAATTTCCTCAAAGAATTTCTCTTTCTCCTTATTCATCCTTTCTTTGAATGTGTCTTCATTGATTTGATCAACTGTCAAAATGTTGTCGATGATGAACTTAGACAATGTGTCTAGTTGACCTAAAGAATCCTTGTTATTCATTATACATTTCGGTGCTACCAATTTGAGAATAGGAATTGTGTCATCGATAGCCTTATAGGATTGTGCATTACATTATGTGATTTTCTGTATTGACTCTAGTAAGACATTTGTCACATTTGTAGGCTAGAATTCTGCTATTGAAGTACTAGATGTCTGCCCAACTGTTTTCACAATATCCATGCTGCTGGTTGTAGTGATAACCTTGCTTGTTTTGACCTCTGGTAGGTCAGTTTGTGTTTGCATTTCTATTAGCAAAGGTTTGGGCTTTTTAGTTTTAGCCGGTGGCACTGACTCGGTCTGAACTTGTGTCTCAACTTGGTTCTTTTCCAGTTTCTCCATTTGTGTCTTAGAAGGTTTTTCTGAGCTCTCAACAAATGGTTTCTCAGATGTAATCTATGTATGCACTTCTGGTTTCTCCGTTTGTACCTCTGCACTATCCATTTCTAGTTCTCTTGATTGTTTTTCAGTTTTATCTATCGGTTCTTCTAATGTTATACCAGTGGTGTCCTCTGTCGGTTGCTCTATTAGAGTAGGTCTTTCTATTCTTATGTTAACAGTGTTATTAACCTCAACCTCAACATCTGTAGTCGGTGACTCAATAGTCACTTCTTCCTTCTTATCCTCAGTGGTTTCTCTGTCAACCACAACATTTACTTCTTGTGTGTCTATATTCACAGTGTAAAAAATTTTGGACTTAGGATTAGTATCCTCTAGAGGAGTCTCCATACAATCAGTAGCCAGTTGATTGTCTGAAGTTTCTACCAGTGGAGTATTCGAAGGAGGTGGGGGTAAGTTATCAGTTATCTTTAGGTTTGGAGGTCAACATACCTTACCTTTTCCCTTATCCTTATCCTTTTGGTATACCCTGATGGTTTTAGGTCTTAGTAGCTCTTCTTATTTCTCTTTTTTGACAAAGAATATGTCCCATTGGTCTGTAGTTTCTTCTATTACCTCATTCACTCTCCCTGCCATCAATGCTACATACCGGTGAGCAGTTGAAAATACTATCTAGTTTGCTTCACTGATTAGTTTGTCTATCTCATTAGGTGAGTTTATAGGATGCACTGAAAGTAGTTTTTCAATTTTTATTTTCTTGTCCTGCTCAATGATGGCTACCCTTCTAGCTTCTAGTCTTCTACTCAAATCAGCTGGTATTTCATCAACAATTTCAATTAAAAATTTCTTGTATATATCCAAGTGTAAAATTACACTGTTCTCTATGCTTTCTTTGTCATCAACAGATAGTGTGTTGTACAGCTTGCTAATGTTTTTCAACTTTCCATCTTCAATTATTTCACTTAAGAGTTTATCTAGTGGAGCAATATCTTATTTTTCTAGGAGTGGGTGAGCGTACCGGTGAGGGTTTTCTTTTCCTTTCTACCCTTTTGAATATTGCTGGCATATCACTCTTAGAGGAAGTTGCAACCGCTGAAAGATGAGTTTCCAGTTGAAGTCCTTCCAACTCACTTTCTTTCATACCAGTTTGCTTTAATACATCTTTCTTAAGTGCTTTTGCTTGTCTAGTGCCTTTCCTTACTGTTTGGTCAACTTTCTTGACTCTTTTCCTAGACTGAATACCACTTACCATTGTTTAAGCACTACCAAAGACTTTCTTAGAGGGTTCCTTAGGTGCTTCAAGGAGGGCTTTAGCATAAGTTTCAATAATGTTATCATCTGTCTCATACCCCATTTCAGTTACCCATATAGTCCTAGGGACAACTGCCTCCATCCAGATTTCATCTTTCTTAATTACAAAGAAAATTCCCTTCTGATATTTATCAACAATTGCCTTCCTACCGGTATATCAAATCCAAAATCTTTTCTACCAATACTCGGTCCTTGTTTAGTAATATACAACATTAAACATACAAGCTTATTATCAAATCTAAAGGTTCCTTTCTTATCTCCTTTGATCTTTTTTAGATTGTCTATCAATTCATCTTTGAGGCATTCACACAAATCTATTCTAGCATTATCATTAACCATGTCATATGCACTTTTAATACATAGGCTAGATACTAAGTTAAACCTATTTGCATGTGTAGCTTTGTAGCCTAAGATCATACTAATAAATCTAACATTGATGTCCTTCACATCATTTACCCTTAGAGACCTTTTGTCAAATGTTGCACCAATTAGATCCATCACTATGTCATTTGAGACTCTTTTAGTTTTGTTAGGTCGGCTACCGGGGGAAGTAACCCTTTTACTGTTTTAACAACTTCTTTTGTTATTTTATGAATCAAATCCAATGAGAAGAATTCACCATGGAATCTGCTTAAGACTATTCTTATCACATCTTAAGGAAAAACAGGAATGCTAAGAATATACAGAAAGCCTAGGGTTTCTACTACCTTTTGTTTCAACTTGAAATTTCCATTTTCATCACAAATCACAGTGCTACACATGTTCTTAATTTCATCATCTCTTAATTCCTCTATATGATAGTGTATGTATATTCTAGGATCTTCAGCATATAGTACTCCTTTAGGAATTTGAGAGAATGCCCCTATGTTGTCATCTTTCTTAGCTATTTTGGGAACAAGCTTGAAAATGGGTCAAGTGTGCTTGATAACCTCAATTATAGTAGGGTTTGCTATATATTAAGGAACAGAGGAGGATTCCATGTTCATAAATACCTCAATCTGCCTTAGGGATGAGTGCTTGGATGAACTACTTCGCTTCTTTGCTAAGGATGCCTTCGCTCAAGAATTTTTGCACTCTCAAAGATTTGAATTCTTGGTGAATAAGAAAGAGCCAAAACACTTGCTTTATAATGTTCTTTTCTCCAACTACCACATTTAATGCTTGTTGGTTAAGTCACAACTTAACTTATCTATCGGTAAAGAAGTAATTCAACTTCTCACCATCAACCGAGGGTATAATAGCATATTTTTCAGTTTGTTGCTAAACCCCCAAATGATTTTTCTTCATTTAGATGAAGAGTCTCCTGCCGGTGGAGTGTTACTCTATTTTACTGGTGGAGGCGTATTCTCATCAACATTCTGATCTGACTTTTTGATCCATTGTTTTGAGAATTCTTGCATTACCTCTTCAACCTTTTCTTTACCCTTCAAACTAGGACCTTTTTTATTTTCCGGTGATGCCTTACTTCTACAAAATTTTGCAATATGTCCAATCTTGTTACAAGCATAACAAGTCACATTGTTTTTCTGAATAGCTTTCCCATATCCTATACCAGTACGTGCTATACATTGATTTGATAGGTGTCCAAATCTTACACAAACATAACATCTTATATTCATTCTGTAAATTTTTGAATTATGACCAACTTTGTTGCATTTAGAACATTGACCGGTGGATGTATTAGTGTTCTGGTAATTTATAGAGCTGCACTGATTTTCTCTATGACCATACTTGTTATAGTTAAAGCATTTCCCATTGAATTTGTAAGCATTAGGTTGTCTTACCGTTTTTCTATGATCATGATTGTTTGTAGTATCGGAGCTTTCACCAGTTTCAAAGCCAAGGCCATTTGTATCACCATTAGGTTTCTGATTCTTTAGCATGTCAACAAGTTCTTCTGAACTTTTCTTAAATTTCTCCTTGTGTTGATTTGTAGCAATCAGTTCATTTTACAAGATTCCTTTTTGTCTCATGAGTTTAGTTCTGTCATTTTGTGTATGCATCAAGTCTGTCTTCAACATATCATTTTCATGACTAAGTCATGTGTTTTTATTTCCAGCATCATTTAGTCTTCTAGTCAATTCATCTTCATTCTTCTTTCTGTCTTCAATTTCTTTACAAAATCTCATATTCATATCTTGCATCTCATTCTTCATTGTACAATTATCTTGTCTTAGTTGGTTCACCAGATCATTAAGAGTTTCCTTTTCATCTTCCTCATTCTACATTTTCTCACAAAGTTCTCTTCTTTTATTCCTTTCTATAGTGAAACTTTCTTGAAGTCCTCGAGTAATATCCTATGCAACCTTCAGATCATCTTCAAGTTTTATATTCTTCACCTTTTCAACATCGTAGTCTAAAAGCGTTGTTTCCAATTTCTTTCTCAAATTTTCCATCTCTACCGGTGTCAAGATCTTCCTCAAGTTGCTAGGCTTTTGAAAATAGAGGTCCAAGCTCTAATACCAATTGTCAGGATTCCCAAAGATACTGAGACGGGGGGGGGGTGGTGAATCAATATCTGACCAGTAAACTAAAATTAATGCAGCAAATAAGAACAACAACCACAACATAAGAGACACACCATAACATAATATTTTAATGAGGAAACCCAGTTTGAGAAAAACCTCGGTGGGATTTGTAACCCACAATATTCACTTACTGGCCAATAAGAGAATATTACTGCTTACAATAGGGGCTTGCACATGCAAGAAGGCCAAGTGCCTAGAGCTCACTGCTCATTTAAAAAAGAAGTCACACTGACTTACAAAATTGGATTAAACTAAACCAATGTCTTGTACAGCTTTAGATTAGCATCTACTATGCCAGATTCAGTACTGTTTAAGCTCTACAATATACATAAACCCTTATCCAATAATTCACATATTAGATCTGCTACCTTCTTTTCATACTTCGCATTATTCTATATCATATCTCCTATTAAATGATCTACAATGATATCATACATATATGACTCATATTACAATCCACCATGTCGGCTTTACAAAAGATTTTATAATTAATAACAAAATACATTTATACAAAATAATTGTTGGCCAAGGTGCCGGTAATCTTCTTTTTGGTGCTGGTGATCTATATGTCGGTGTAGGTGCCTGTGTCTGCCTATCGGTATCACATGATTGTAAGGTTGCCATCAATAAAAATACCTTAAATCACATACAATGTCTCATTGGAGTAGGAATTTTCCAACAATCTCCCCCTTTGGCATTGATGGCAACACTCATGAGAAAAATCAAAAAGTGTCCAAAAAAATGTCCAAAAAGAATCTGTCAAAATTTGTGTTACCAAAACTGTGTGCCCAAAAATGTATGCTCCCCATGAGTTGATGATGTCTTGTTCCGATCATTTTTCTCATCACACTACTCCCCCTTTCACATCAATGGCAAAGGTTGTCATTCGCTATCATGGGAGTGTGGTTCTTGCCTAGATTTTTGTAACCGATGGGTTACAATCTGGAATATATCTGCCAAAACCAGATTTAAACTATCGCTGAATCTTTTGCTTTCTTGTAATGCTTCTTGTGTTATTTAAATTGTACCGGTGAGTATGTTCATTTTCTCTTCCAGTGTCTTAAGTCTAGGAACCAGAGCCTCAAAAATTTCTTTTCTCAAAGAAATGAGGTAATCTAGTTTAGGAGCAAGTTTACACTTTAAGCTCTTTGCCTTATCCTTTATTCTTTCTTTATCCTTTTCTAATTTCTCTACTTTCTCTTCAAGATCTGCAATTTTCTTTTCTATCTCCAAAAATGAATCTGATGTGCCTATTATATTGTCAGCAATATTGTTTATTTCAGTTTGGGTTTTGCTGATCTCTGAATCTATATCCTGTGTCAAGATGTCTATTTTGCATGTATCCCTGTACATTTTCTTAAAATCCAAAATTGTTTTTCTTGGTTTCAGTAATAAGGTGTCCATTTTCTCCTTGTTCTTCTTCACAATTTCCTCAAAGAATTTCTCTTTCTCCTTATTCATCCTTTCTTTGAATGTGTCTTCATTGATTTGATCAACTGTCAAAATGTTGTCAGTGATGAACTTAGACAATGTGTCTAGTTGACCTAAAGAATCCTTGTTATTCAAAATGTATTTGGGTGCTACCAATTTAAAATAGGAATTGTGTCATTGATAGCCTTATAGGCTTGTGCATTACATTCTATGATTTTTTGTATTGAGTCCAGTAAGACATCTGTCACATTTGTAGGCCAAAATTCTACTATTGAAGTACTGGATGTCTATCTAACTATTTTCACAATATCCAGGTTGCTGGTTGTAGTGATAACCTTGCTTTTTTCGACCTCTGGCAGGTTAGTTTGTGTTTGCATTTCTATTACCAAAGGTTTGGTCTTTTCAATTTTAGCTGGTACTGTCTCGATCTGAACTTGTGTCTCAACCTTCTTTTGTTCTAGTTTCTCCATCTATGTCTCAGAAGGTTTTTCTGAGTACTCAACAGCCGGTTTCACAGATGTAATCTATGTATGCATTTCTAGTTTCTCCATTTCTACTTCTGCATTGTCCATTTCTGGTTCTCCTGATTTTTTTTCAGTTTTATCTATAGGTTCTTCTAATGTTATACCACTGGTCTCCTCTGTCGGTTACTTTGTTAGAGTAGGTTTTTTTGTTTTTCTGTTTACAGTGTTATTAACCTCAACCTCAACATGTACAGTCGGTGACCCAGTAGTCACTTCTTCCTTCTTATCCTTAGTGGTTTCTCTGTCAACGACAACATTTACTTCTTGTGTGTCTATATTCACAGTGTACAAAATTTTGGACTCGGGATTAGTATCCTCTAGAGGAGTCTCTATACTCTCAATAGCTGGTTGATTGTCTGAAGTTTCTATCAGTGGAGTATCCGAAGGAGGTGGGGGTAAGTTATTAGTTATCTTTAGGGTTGGAGGTCCACATACCTTACCTTTTCCCTTATCCTTATCTCTCAACCTTTGTTTATCCTTTATAGATATAAAATCTTGGGGTTTGCAACGATAACTTGGTATATCTACTATACGATCATTGACCAGGATATGCCTATGGTTGACTAATTGTCTGGCTTCAGGAATGGTAAGCGCCATACCCAATCGAAAAAGGATATTATCCAAGCGCATTTCAAGTAATTGCAATAGAACCTGACCTGTTGATCCCTTGGCTCTTCTAGCAATACGAACATATTGAAGTAATTGGCGTTCTGTAAGTCCATAATGAAAACGTAATCTTTGTTTTTCTTTTAGACGGACAGGATATTTAGAAGGTTTAGGAGGTTTAGAATGTTTTTTTTTACTAGGCTGTTCCGTTCTATTGGGTGTTTTCTTACTTAGTCCTGGTAAAGTTTTGAGACGATTTATTATTTTTAACGAGGTCCGCGATAACGAGACATAAAAAACTCCTTATTTCAAGAAATGAACAAATAATGTTGGAAAGAGGAATAATATAAAGAGTACGAATATTGGAATTATTTTCTATAGAAATAGAGAAACAAATTATTTTTCAATTTGTTTCTATTGTAGAGAGAAAAAAAGATATGTTTCAATCATTCATTTCTAGTTGAAACAGATTATGCCAGGGCAGACCCGGCGGACCGGCGATCAGAAATGGAAGAGTCTTTTCCTTATTTCATAGATTTCAACGTTGATAATGGAAGAAATGAAAAGAATAAAAACGAGCCAGCTATCGGGATCGAACCGATGACCATCACATTACAAGTGCGACGCTCTAACCTCTGAGCTAAGCAGGCTCATATGCATGCAGTATGTAGTCACATACTTATTGGCTTAAATGAAAAAATCTCTTTGAAATCGCTAGAATTATAGTGAATCGAATTAGAATAATGCAATTCAGATTAAAATGAAACATTGCGTCAATTGATATTAATTTATTAAAATAAAGCAACAATGGGGCGTGGCCAAGCGGTAAGGCAGCAGGTTTTGGTCCTGTTATTCCGAAGGTTCGAATCCTTCCGTCCCAGGTGGAACAGTATTATTGAAAAAGAAATAAGAAGAAAAAAAATTCTTTTTTGATTTCTCATCCTTTCATAGACTATACTTATAGAACGGAAATATGATTTCAATAAGATCTAAATATAGAAAGGGATATTTTTGTGGTGTACGATGGGAATACAGATCAAATTGAGATAGAGATAAAGTCTAATTTATGAAATTAGCCTATTGGATGTACGCTGGTCCTGCTCATATTGGAAACCCTACGAGTAGCTAGTTCTTTCAAAAATGTGCATGCCATTATGCACGCTCCTCTAGGAGATGACTATTTCAATGTAATGCGTTCTATGTTAGAACGCGAAAGAGATTTTACTGCTGCAACTGCTAGCATAGTAGATCGTCACGTACTAGCACGTGGATCTCAAGAAAGAGTTGTGGATAATATTCTCCGGAAAGATAAAGAGGAACATCCTGATCTTATCATATTGACACCTACATGTACCTCTAGTATTTTGCAAGAAGATTTACAGAACTTTGTGAATAGAGCATCCATAATTTCTGATTCCGACGTAATTTTTGCAGATGTTGATCATTATCAAGTAAATGAAATTCAAGCAGCGGATAGAACTTTAGAACAGGTGGTTCGATATTATTTAGATAGATGTCATAGACAAGAAAAATGGGATCAATTTCTAACCGATGCGCCTTCTGTCAATATAATTGGAATTTTTACATTGGGTTTTCATAATCAACACGATTGTCGTGAGTTAAGACGTTTATTACGAGATTTGGACATCCAAATTAATCAAATAATTCCTGAAGGAGGATCTGTAGAAGAGCTTAAAAATTTACCAAAAGCTTGGTTCAATTTAATTCCTTATCGTGAAGTGGGCTTGATGACAGCAATGTATTTAAATAAAGAATATGGTATGCCTTACATATCTACAGCTCCCATGGGAGCTGTAGATATGGCGGAGTGGATCCGCCAGATTCAAAAAAAATGTGAATACCTTGGCTCTTAGTTCATCGAGTAAAAGAGTGGATTATGAAACCTTATATCGACGGACAGACTCGATTTGTTTCCCAAGCTGCTTGGTTTCAAGATCTATTGATTGTCAGAATTTGACGGGCAAAGAAACAGTTGTTTTTGGTGATACAACGCACGCTGCTTCAATCACTAAGATACTTGTTCGAGAAATGGGG